>NC_091123.1:162038023-162118023 GCF_040183065.1 Periplaneta americana | reverse complement strand
TACGACGCTGTATCAACATCTCAGGTTATTTAACGCCAGAATGAAATGAAGGTGACTATTACACTTTTACTACGTCATACTACTTTGACCAATAAAACGGTACGAAAGGACGTCTTTCAACCAATCATGGCTACTTATCGCACAATTTTATAGTGTCCCTAGCATTTGTTTAATTTTATCGCGTCCCTAGCATTTGTTTATTTTTATCACTACCCTAGCATTTGTTTCTTTGTTTGCCAACATTTCAAACTGAACTGGTCTGAACGTCAACAAACAGAAATTTACAAACCACTCCAGTCGATGCACACCAGTTTCAAATATGACTCGCATTGGCATTCAAGAACAAGAATAAATAAAGTTCACTGGTCACAGCTATGCATCGTTCCTGAAACCCGATTTACAAGTAAATAAAGAGCATCATTCGGAAATCCTGAATAAGTTGAGGAATACACCATGTACATCAAGGAGTTCCACTTCTTTTACGTACATGTCCAATATAACATCAACTGAACCACCAACCACTAAAACATTCAAATTTGAAAATTGTACATTCAATAATTGTTCCTTTTAAAATTATTCATGTTTTTTTTATTTCATCATCCTTAATTAAAACTTTTCTTATTTCATCATTCCTAATTATAACTTTTCTTTCATTGTTTATAATATTTAGGTTATGTTATAGCTTCTGCTATATGATATTATGGATAGTCACGTGTCAGAGATTGTTTAATACTAAGATTTATTGAAAATCATCTGTCAAGTGAGATTGATTATTGGGATCCGGATAATTGAAGTGGAATGCAACTGTTTTAATAAAAATGAAACTGAATCAACAAAGCCTTCTTGACTAGTAACCTCCATAGGGTTCAATGAAGATTCTGTAGTTGGCACAACTGATACCAAGAAAATGCTAATCAAAACACACTACTGCCATCTAGCGGAATACAATGGTAAAATAATATATTTGAAGACAGTTCAATATTTTATTGTATTAGAGTACTTCGTTACTTCTAATCTTTATATACTTTCTTCTAATCGTGTAATAGTCAATTAAATCCCACTCGAGTTTTGATTTTCTCTAGATAAATCAAAACCTCTAGTGAGATTACTGTTGATAATGCCGGTAAAATGAGGCCGGGGTACAGCACCGAAAGTTACGCAGCATTTGCTCGTATTGGGTGGAGAAAAAACCCCAGAAGAAACCTCAACCAGGCAAATTTCCCCAACGGGGAATCGAACCCAGACGCCAGACGCGGCCAGACGCGCTAACCGTTACTCCACAGGTGTGGACTTTATCATCGTTTCTGTCATCTTTTCCTTATTCTTTCTTATGTTACTCTGACCTAATCTGTTTGTAAAGCGACGATTCGTGCACTAATATTTTACATTAGAATGTAGTTTGAAATGAGCATTGGACAAAAAAAATTTTCCTAGGGAATAGAAAAACGAGATAGGTGTAAAAGCAGAATTATAGAGGCATAAGCCTCTCAAAATTGGGATAAAAAATTTACGACACACTAATAAATAAAATACTATAAAATATATCTTACATGATAATGTTGGAAGAACAAACTGCATTTCTTCCAGGTAGGTCTTATATAGACAACATAATTATTTATATTAAAACAAATAGTCGGAAAAAAGAGAATATTCTTATAATTTAGAGTAGGCATGTTGAACTCAGTTGAAGGGGATAGTATAACGTCTTCCTTATTCTAAAACTTTTACACACAATTGACGTCCATGCATCGCTCTCAATGAAAAACTTGCTTCAGTGCCGCTTAGTACGTAAACTCATGTTGTAAAAACAATCATTACTCTAAACATAAATTAGGATAAGACTGATGTCCACACACAATCTATTGAACATTCATCATATCGTTTAGCACTAATGTATCAATATTCGGCTGGATTATGTTAGCACATAGACGCAGAGTAGAGAAAAGTGACAATCATTTAACCTTGAGCGTGCAGCTAATTTAGGCTACACTGATTCATTGAAAAATACTGTTCACAGCAATATGCCAACACGGACATTGCAATCATACGAACTGCAACATTTTTCATGTTAAGATACATTTCTATTTCCAAATAAATCTCGATCACTTTTCTCTAATATTTTTATGAAACTGTTGGCAACAAATCGTTTAATCATTTTCTCATTTATGAAATTAAAAAATCCCAAATTATAACATAATTCCATAAAATAAGCATACATACATACATACATACAAGTCCACACCTGTGGAGTAACGGCTAGCGCGTCTGGCTGCGAAACCAGGGGGCCCTGGTTCGATTCCCGATGGGGCAAGTTACCTGGTTGAGGTTTCTATTTATTTATTTATTTATTTATTTAGTTATGTCTATAATAGGGAAAAGCCCCAGTTACAATAGACAGTACATATATTTGTTAAAAAAACATAGAATTGCATATATGAAAAAAGAGATAAAACAGATACAAATGCAAGATACAAGTGTAATTACAAATTAAAAATGAAAAATGAAAAAAAAAAAACAAATAGATACTACCTAAATAAAGGACACGGATATAGATATAAATGAAAAGTACCAAATAAAAGTAATTTAAAAAGGGTTAAGTATAGATATCATAGCCAAAAATGTAAAATGAAGCTACAATTGACAAATTATATTGGCATTATCACCTTCATCCCATTCAGACGCTAAATAACCATGTGTTGATGTTGATAAAGCATCGTAAAGTAACCTACTAAAAAAGAAATACGTACATATATACATTACGGTCCACACCTGTGGAGTAACGGTTAGCGGGTCTGGATTCGAAAACAGGTGGCCCGGGTTCGATTTCCGGTCGGGGCAAGTTACCTAGTTGAGATTTTTTTCCGGGCTTTTCCCCCCAACCCAATATGAGCAAGTGCTAGGTAACTTTCGGTCCTGGACCCCGGACTCATTTCACCGGCATTAGCCTATCACTTTCATCTCACTCGGACGCTAAATAACCTAAGATGTTGATAAAACGTCATAAAATAAACTACTAATATTTAAAAAATACATATATATATACATACATTCATATGTACATAATGTTCTGCCCAAGGACAGGTCTTTCACTGCAAACCCTGCATTCTCCAGTCTTTTCTATTTTATGCTTTTCTCTTAGTCTCCGCATATGATTCATTTATCCTAATGTCGTCTATTATCTGATATCTTCTTCTACCCCGAACTGTTCTGGAGTTCACCATTCCTTCCAGTGCATCCTTCTTCTCAGCCAGTGACTCAACCAATTTCTTTTCCTCTTTCTGATCAGTTTCAGCATCATTATTTCTTCACCCACTCTTTCGAACATAGCTTCATTTCTTATGCTGTGTGTCCATTTCATTTTTATTTTATTTTATTTTTGTAGGTTCATTTCTTATTCTGTCTGTCCATTTCATTTTTAGTAGGTTATTTTACGACGCTATATCAACATCTTAGGTTATTTAGCGTCTGAATGACATGAAGGTAATAATGCCGGTAAAATGAGTCCGGGGTCCAACACCGAAATTTACCCAGCATTTGCTCAAATTGGGTTGAGGGAAAACCCCAGAAACAACCTCAACCAGGTAACTTGCCCCGACCGGAAATCGAACCGGGCCATCTGGTTTCGCGGCTAGACGCGTGTGGATTCTGTCCATTTGACAAACTTCGGTTACCTGGTTGAGGTTTTTATCGGGGTTATCCCTCAACCAATTAAGACGAAATGCTGGGTAACTTTCGGCATTGGACCCCGGACTCATTTCGCTGGCATTATCGCCTTCATCTCATTCAGACGCTATAATTATAACCAAAGCATTTGAAAAAGCGTCGTAAAATTACCAATTAAGGGGAATTGGACGTTATCGCATGCAAAGTAATGGAAAAATAGCCTATCTTTAAGCAGTCATAAATGTAATACCATTTATCACAGCTATTTCATTTCTTTAGTGATATATGTATACACATTAAATTTTAAAATGAAAAAATAATGGTTAATCTAGTTTAAATCTTACCCTTAAATTAATTTTTGAATTTAAACATATGTTTTATATAATTTCACTACATACCTGTGATTAGGTACACTCTATTCACTTATCATAGCACACATTGAATTAAAATTTTGGTCACTTACTGCTAATAGATACTAAAACATACCCTACTAAAATTATTAAAATATCTGTAGTGTTATGGGCATAGGGCTTATACTAATCTTCAATTTTTTTTAAATTTATTGACGGTGATGATTACTATTAGCCCTATGCCCATAATATTACAGATATATGAATAATTTTAGTAGGGTATGTTTTAGTATCTATTACCAGTAAGTGGTCAAATTTTCAATTCAGTATGTGCTATAATAAGTGAATAGAGTGTACCTAATCACAGACATGTAGTGAATTTATAAAAAAAAATTGTGCTTAATTAAAAAAATTAATTTAAGGATACAGATTTACTCTAGACTCACCATTCTTTTTCAATTTAAAGCTTAATATGTATAAACACATAGGTAACAAAAATGAAAGACCACTGATAAATAGTAGACTATTATATTTATGACTGCTAGAAGATAGGCTATTTTTACCATTATTTTGCATGCGATAATGACCAACTCCCCTTAAAAAAATTCACACGCTCCATTCTTCACCATATCCACATTTCAAATGCTTCTGGACGCTTCTCTTCACTTCGTCGTAATTGTTTCATTATGAGCACATACGCTTGTAGGACAGGAAATTTCTCGCTTCAAAATGTGACGTCGATTTGTTTGAAGGGCGATTGGAACAGTCTCAGCTGCTGATCTGCGTGCAAGACGGGCTGGACAGACGCGGGGACGGTTGTCAGCGAGTAACCCCGCCTGCTGGCGCGCGCGTAACACGGCGTCGGCGGGATCTGGCAGTAGCGCCGTCTACCGTCAGTTGTGCGTCGTCCGTACTCGAAGATAGACGTCAGGGCGCCCGTCTGCGTCATCTCCGTTGTGAAGAGGGCGATACAAGCGGTGTCGAGATAGGGCGTCGCTATCTTGGCAAGCGCGTCGGCTGGACCCCCTAAGCCGTTCTCAAGGTACTCAACTCATAGCTGGGATGTATCTGTGCATGTGTGTCAAACAAAATATATGTATTTTTCCATTCGTCAAACTTCTACAATAACCTCTAAATTTCGTGCCTTTTGTGTTGTGGATTGTAGTTATTTACGTGTAAAGACTTTCGTCATCTACAATAAGTTTACAACTAAAATATAAGAGTTATTATAAAAAGTTTTGAAGAAGGCAAAAATCTACTTTTCTTTCTCTTCTGCAATCTGGAATAGATTTTTGATGTGAGTTTGTATGTGGATTGTGTCTCCGAAAAATATTAGATAAACCTATCGTGTAACTCTCATATTGTGAGCTCCATACCATTCCGGACTTCAATACAAAAATTACAACATATTAATTGTTAGGGTCTACTACACAAAGATCCATGTTTTAGGAGGCATTTGATTTTATGACCGTGATTTTTCCGTACTATATAGAAACGCTATGTTGAATCTGTCCCACATTTAAATGTGGCACATATCGACGGCCCAGTTTAAAAGGAAAACAACTCAAAATTTAAAGTTGTAAGAAATCTGCATTTTAAAGCTTTATGTTCCTGTAAAAAAATCAAAAGGTTGTTGAAAATATTAAAAATTCTCGTAATGATGTTTGTGGTAATTCTGGGGAACGACCATGCCACGATTTTCGAACTTTTTTTTCCCCACAAACAACGATTTTATGCTCCATTATCGAAAGAAAAATTCGGAAACACAAAATTTCGACCGTAACCTATCACAAATTAAACTAAACTAACCGTAACTACCCAAGTAAAACTAATCTAACCTAACCTAACTTAACCGAAACTATCTTAAGGTGAGAGGATGGTATTTTGTGGTGAAAAATGAGTAAATTAAAAAAAATCTTTAAAATACTCTATGATGTGTGGAATGCATAGCATAATATTTTGTGAGTATTTGTGCCCTTATCGGATGTTGAGACGTCATTTTTAAACTTCCTGCGCTATGGATTTTTAAATCACACGCCCGCTTTTATTGTTGTTTCGGGTAAATTAAATTTTCAAACAATTTTTTTTTCTTTAAAATACCCTTTGATATGTGTGGAATGCTTTGCATAACATTTTGTGGGTATTTGTGCCCTTATTGGATGTTAAGTCGGCATTTTTAAACTTCCTGCTTTATGGATTTTTAAATCACTCGCCCACTTTTATTGTTGTTTCCGGTAAATTAAATTTAATTTTTTTTTTTTGCTTGAAAATACTCTTTGATATGTGTGGAATGCATTGCATAACATTTTGTGGGTATTCGTGCCCTTATCGGATGTTGAGACGTCAGTTTTAAACTTCCTGCGCTATGGATTTTTAAATCACACGCCCGCTTTTATTGGTTTCCAGTAACTTCATTTTTTGCTACATTGCCAGACAAAAATGGATATAATTTCTGAACTGTTAAAGATACATGCATGAAATTTAGAACACACATTATTTAGACTATTAGGAAACGTTTCTCTTTAACAGAAGTTTGTTAATTGATTTCATTTTAAAAATAAGTCCGTTTGTTTGCAAGAAAGGAAATCAGAAAATTGTTATTAAATTTTAATTGTTTATTTTACAAACGTAGAGACCCATATCAAAATTCTGTTACAGACAGTTTTTAGAACATGCTTTTGCAAATACATTTCAAAAACTGTTTGAATCTATCTTTAAAAATGTTTAGATATATCGGTTTTAGTGCAATCTTGCATTGGGTATATTTTTTTTTCTTCAAATTTGGGCCCCCAATTTTTTTTGAAAAATTTTATTTGGTGAGTTGCCACAGCTATGAGCTCTCTACATATAAAAATTAATATTTTACACCAAATAGGAAAAAAGGTTTAAAAATACCATAAGCTAACATAAACTAACACAAGCTAACATCACATTAGGAGGCTGATTAGGTTAGGTCATCTTAGTTTAGCTTGGGTTAGTTAAGATTAGGTTAGGTTAGGTTGTAATAAGTTATGTTAGGTTACAGTATATTACCTTTCGAAATCGTCGTTTGTGAAAAAAAAAAAAAGTCAGAAAATCGTGGATTGGTCGTCCTCCAGAATTACCTTTTGTATATACGTAGGTCTACTATACGTTTGAAATTACAGTGGGTCAATTTTTATTTTTCACAGCAACTTGAAGCTTTAAAATTCAGGTTTTTCAAAATTTTAAATTTTGAGTTTTTTCCCTTTTGAACTCAGCCGTCAATAATATTCATTATCTTCGAGAAATGTAAACTTTAACTTGGTATAAATAGTTTCTACTTCTTAAAATATTACAGTAGAACATCGGCATTAGCAATTAACGTTATGCAGTTGTAAGTGTAAAATATGATATATAGTTATCTTTTAAGATTTAATTTTATTACTGATATTAACGATTCTTAATTATTACATTTTATTTTTACAACCATATTCTTCTTTAATTCGTTATATTGTTGATACTAGTTTTCGGTTCCTCATCTTCTTCCTTAAGACCGGACGATAGATTTTTCTTGTGAATAATACATTCCTTGAAAAATTTTGACGTTGAATTTCTGTATTAATTTGTAGGTCTTAAATTTTTGCTAAAGACGTAACTAGAAAGGGTATTTTTTAAATAGAACTAAGCGAAAAAAGAGGAAAATTATTATCTTGCATACAACTGACTTTTACTTGCGTTGCATTATTTTCATTCTCTCATGTTTTGTATAAATATTGACAATCTCCGATAATGAATAACGGTGTCAGAATTTTGATAAAGTTTTAATCTATTCTGGAATGTTAAAAAGAAGTTTAAGTGGCGGAAACCATAAAAACTGTAAGAGTTCTAACGCAGAGACTTCATTAAATTATTAGAAAGTATTGAATAACTGTTTATAAAAGTTTTTATCAAACAAAAATATTTACAACAACATTTTTCATTTTTATATTTTTGTGGAGACCTAATTCGGGACCTCGCAGAGTGAGAGTGATTATGGAGCATGATGGAACAGATGATAATGATGAGGGAAAAGTGAGGAACCCGAGAAAAACGCCTCGCAACCGATTTGTTCACTACAAATTCCTTCTTTACTTAGACGGGGATCAAACCAGAGTGGCTACGGTAGAAGGCAGAGAGCCTAACCAGTCATTGTTTATGTTACATTCTTGTCTAGTTCCAAGAATAAGAATAATTACAGACTAATTATGCAAAATATAGTACAAGTCTTCACCATTTACTGAGAGTAAAATATATTATAGGTAAAGATGTTGTCTTTCAACGCTTCTATGGAAATATTTCTGCAGTGCCTGGGAAAAGTTACATAAGTTAGTTTCCACAAACCTTTTTTGATAATTTATTGACAACTTACGGAACATCTGCTCGCTTGGAAAAAAATACATAAGTATTCCTTCCATTACAATAATTCATACAGAAAAAAAATCAAATCGGCATAAATCAGTGTAAGTTGTCAATAAATTATCAAGAATGGTTTTACCCTACCTCTGTTTTAATATCTGCGATTGTCTTTAATTTATACATAGGCCTATAATTTGAGTATAGAATATAGTGAGAATTTATTACAGAAAATAAAATTTGGTTTTGCACATAGGTAATATGGTATAATAGTAGTAGTAGTAATAATAATAATAATAATATTATTATTATTATTATTATTATTATTATTATTATTATTATTATTAACTGTCTCCCATTGGAGGTAGCCCAGAAGGACTCAGTATACTCTCCTACATAAATTTTACAATATTAAAATATGTTTACATAAATTTTGTAGAAAGAAAATTAAAATAAACATATATGAATTATAAAGTGAAGAAAAGAAAAAAAAATTAAACAGAGTGAATATGATGACTCAAAATTTGACAAGAGCGTTTCAAAACTGAAGTTATGATGTCAGCAGTAAGTGTCTGTGGTAGTTCAAAAGTCTTCCTGAAGCTTTCAAAGAACTTGGGAATCACACCACGAGCTCCAATAAGAAGACCAATCACCTCAATGTCTTCATGCTGGTATTTTACTTTGAAGTAATCAACTGTTGGCAGAAAAATGTTGATGTTTTCTTGATTGACATCCTCCGGCTGGCTACTCCCCGTTTCAATCCTTATGGTAGTCTGGGAATACGCTATGATGTCAGTACGTCTAGAGGAGCCATTAGTAGCAAGGCAAAAAACTTCCTCTTCTACTAGCAAAACTTTTTTCTTAAAGCAGTTGCAATTAAGGATCGAACTGAAATATAGGAAACGCCAGGAGGATAATATTAAAATGGATTTGAGGGAGGTAGGATATGATGATAGAGACTGGATTAATCTTGCACAGGATAGGTACCAATGGCGGGCTTATGTGAGGGCGGCAATGAACCTGCGGGTTCCTTAAAAGCCATTTGTAAGTAAGTACGTATAGGAAACGTCGATTTCTTCTTCTTTAATGATCTTTATAAATCAAAAGTGTTTCATTACAGAGTACAAAATAATATTTTATGTTTAGTAGATCTCCATCAGAGGTCTGCATCGGACGCATTCGCTCGAGCGCCAAGTAGTTCATAGCATAATCCGATAGGTAGCGCACATGCATGATGAGTAAAATTGTCACGAGCGATAAATCTTCGAACGGTATAAGCCGAGCGTTAGACATTCGTTCTTGTTACAGTGATGAACTGTGTAGTAACATCATAGATGTTTATCATTTCAAATCTATGCAGTGTTTAATTAACCTCTCCATAGTACAACTACAAAACTTGCTTTAAAATTTAATATAAATGTTGTAGGTAAATGTTTTTTTTTTCTTTTTCCCCACACAGGAGTGATTTTGTTTTTGCCTTATCTGATAGATGTTATTGGATGCAAATGTAATTATTATAAACGGAGAACACAATCATGATAATGCAAGAACCGTATCAAGTTTTCTAATAGTAATAATAATAATAATAATAATAATAATAATAATAATGATAATAATAATTAGTGTATCAATCTTTGCTTGTGTAACAGTTGTGCAGCAAGTTTATTCGTTTTATTATATTTTATGTGACGTTATCTCTATACTAATATTGTTATTAATCTACTGCTATATCAATAATATTTTGTAAAATGTTTCTACATTGTCGCAGTATATAGGCGGAACACTATGTATGGACCTATCATATTAAATATGTGGTAAATCAAATATTGAATAATTATTAATTAGCAATAATAACTGTATATCGAAGTTTTTCATACTATTTTATTTATAACTTCATGTTCCTGTTTTCGTACGTTCCATTGACTGTCCCATTAAACGTTTGTCATAAACGCAGAAAATAAAGCCTTATTTTTACCATGTGAGCAAAACATATGTGTATCTTATCTGTCGCCTTCCATACAAGATAAGACATGTCGGTGAGATGACCTTTTACTGTGCTTCTATTTATTACGAGCGTATCACGACCGATCGTATCTCACTCGAGGGTGTGAGAATCGACCGAGTTAAAGCGAGCGATTTAACTCCAATGCAGCACTCTGATCTACATGTTCGATATTTTTTATTTACCTAAAGAATTCAACTTATTTTAGCGAACTTCTTGCTGTATTAGACCGTCAGCGATTTCCCCATTTCCGAACAATTTGAACTTAACATAGATGACTGGAATTCTGAAACGCATAGGTTCTGCATCTGAGTTTATATATTGATTTCGTATAGAAACATTTCTGTTTTTACTAATTCCGTCACATGTATACCGCCTTGAGCCATGAGCTTTATATTAAATTATGGTATATAAATCTAGGACGGTAGTAAACATTGTCAGAGACTTGATAAACTATTTTTTTTCCTGTTTTCCTGTTTGGTAAATTTAGAAAGTTTGAGGAATCTAATGAACTACGGCCCCAATATCCATGCACGAAATCACGCAGTGGCATAAAATTAAATGCAGAGGTTGACCCGATAGAAACAGAGCTAAGAGACGGGTTGAACCATGTGAGCAGTTTGGGGTTTGTACAGGCAGGGCGGGTTACTTCGGTTCAGTCGATGATGTCAGAGGAGAGAGGTGTTGAAAGTAGAGAGCGAATGAAGATCGTAGTGGTAGTGACAATATTATAGAAGGAACAACACAGCAAAATAATAAACAAGGGCATGTTTAGCACTGATAAACGGCAACAAGCGTAGGATACAATATATTTTTGTATTTATATGACGTGATAGCGTGTGCGCTACAATTTGAATGGGACCGGTTTTGATTCCCGGTAGGTAAGTGTTCACATCTCATTTTCGTAGGAATTGAATATGTCTACCTTGTGTCTAAGGTTGCAAATTTTTTTAAGAAAATACGGGAGACTAAGGAATCGACAAAATTTCATATAGAAAATTGACAAATTATCCGTTTCAGTTACTGAAAAACAACTTTGTTCTACACTTCGGCAGCTAGGCTTAAATTAAGAGTATTTTGAGACAGATTTTGTTGAAATAGTAATAGTTGAAATCGACTGCAGTTTACAGCTCTGATTTGATTAGATGCGTCGTGTTCATGTATCGAACATCTATCCAATTATTGTTCACGAGATGAAACACCCGCTTTGTTTGAGCATTACTAACTTCTTGGCAAGTTTAGAATTGAAACTCGCCAGTTATTCCAAATTTGTAACATTAAAATGAATTGATTTTAAACGAGTGAGCATTAAAATTCGTTTCTGGCAAGCATTACCTTCTACAAAGACTGTACATTTTAGTATTTAGTGCATCTCAAAATTCACCACATAAATCATCATTCACGCAAAATCAATTGTTTCCAATGAAAATTTTTACATTATGAAAAAATAAGGGAGAAAAATTCTTGAAGAGAAGAAAAATACGGGAGCCGGGAGTCTATTAAAAATTAGGGCCAAATACAGTAGATTCCGGGAAATACGGGAGAGTTGGTAACCCTGCTTGTATCACATGTCCTGTGACTTCATGAGCGATAGTCTTGTACCATTCTAACATTATGAACCAGGGACTTTCGCTACTAGAAATGTGTAAATTTTCTGTCAATAATAATAATAATAATAATAGTAATAATAATATAATATTATATATTATTATTATTATTATCATTATTATTATTATTATTGGCGGCCGGGTAGAGCAGCTGGCTACGGACTGGAAGGTCCGGGGTTCGATCCCAAGTGATGACAGGATTTCTTCTCGTTGCCAAACTTTCAGAGCGGCCCCGAGGTTCACTCAGCCTCCTATTAAATTGAGTACCGGGTCTTTCTCGGAGGTAAAAGGCGGTCAGAGCGTGGTGCCGACCACACCACCTCATTCTAGTGCCGAGATCATGGAAAGCATGGGGCTCTACCTCCATGCCCCCAAAGAGGAATGCATTGCCATGAATGGACGTCACATTGAGCACCTCCTATGAACAAGTGTACAGATCTCAGAAAGTATGTGTTGTAGGACCCATGTTTATTAGACATTATTTTCTTGTTTTGATGCATACCAGTGGAATGGAAGAGAAGGCCTTATGGCCTTAATCCTGTCAGAATAAATAAATGGATAAGTAAATAAATGAATGAATAAATAAATAAATAAATAAATACTAGCACCTCCTAAAATATTGGATACTTTTTTAACAACTTGTATTTATGTACTATTCATCTTCGTTGTCTACTGGGTGTTCATTTCAAAGTGTGTCATGACGTCACTGTTGTGAATCAGCGATTTGAAGCGAGTTTCAGCTTTTATGTCAGAGAAGTTGCCTATGTTCAAGGCGTTCAATCTGAACTTCAGAACGTGTACGGTATAACTTCAACGTCGTAGCAACAGATGGAGGTCTGTAAAGTCTGTGTGCTACCATAACCTCTTTCGAACTGTGTTTTGCGCGGGCAAGTCGTACGCAGGGTATTTGTTATCATCGGTTGTGTACGGCAACATTCCACAACACAAATCAAATGCTCCGTGTCCATGTTGACCATCCAAGTTAATGTCAACAAATACGTAAGTAATCGTCTTAACCCTCTCCCCATATCCCGACAGTAAGAAAAAACTCACCTCAGTACGTGTTTCCAAACAGTTCACATTCCTGTCACTACTGGCGTTACCGTACGTATCGGTAAGTACTCTTCAGAATGAACGCCGTACTTGCTAGGCAACTTCTCTCGCATTTAGGTAATACGCCTCTGCGGAAGTGTAGGAAGAAAGATTGAATTCTCTAGGCTCATCGGCTAGCCACATGACGGCATACAGCGAGCCATGACACACATGGAACTGAACACGCAGTATTTATAAAAACAATAACTAAAGAAACCATATTTCACGAACAAATTATCGATCACTATTGATTAGTAGGGGTCAGGTTTCTTTGAACGTCAGTGTATATGGCAATGATTTTTCATTTCCCTATTCAGAATAAGCCAGGTGAAGTGGTTCAGAACAACACAACCTGATGTGTCCTCCCTACTGATTACAACGTTGCACGATCTCATTGACGTATTTTAAAATGCAAGTTTTTCTGGAAAAGTATTCAAAACATAGCAAAATGGTATTTGACTTTTTTGTTGCTCTTTACTAAAGGTATCGTTCACCAGAATAAATTACATTACTTACGGTATATCTAAAGAAGATATGATTTATTTTTCTGCATTGCACACTTTATTATTTTTTAATAATTTATAGAATATATAGTGTAAGCATAATTCAATGTATAAATTCAAGATTTAAACAGATGCTTTAACTTTACGAGTACAGTTACAGAGCGTGAAGGCCTAGGTAATAGGGGGAGGTTACTGAACTGATGATGGGCGGCGTCTGTAGTGTTAGGGATGTAGTTCTATGTGTCTGCCGCCTTTGCCCTCCAGGAGGCTGAGTGAATGGCAATGTCATAGTGCTGCAGAAGGATTAGGTCAATGCAGAACACCTATCATTCCAAAGGGAATTGAACCTGCGGCTTTCCAGCTTGCAGCGCAAACCCGCTACGCTACCACAAGTCCCAATTTCACAACAGCAATTCCCGCATCGAAGTAGCTTCTGTTATTATGCTGTTCCTTTTGAAAACTGACAATTAACATTTATAAGAATATTAAAAATAATGTTGGTTCATTGTGACAGTGTAAGTGCATTATTTATTTGTTAAATAGCAAAAAAAAAAAAAAATGTATGTGAGAGTCAATGGATTCCAAGGAAAGTTGTTTTTTTTTATTTTTATTTTATTTAAATTTAAATATACAGAATAAAGAATATAATTACAAAACAAACAAGAGAAATAGAAATAAAATAATACAAGCAATATAAAAAGAAGATACAGTAGTATTAACAAAATTTGAGACCGAATGAGCAGCGCTCGTGCTCGGTCGCTGTTCAGATATAATATTAAAATAAAAAATAATAATAATAAAAATAAATAAGTAAAATAAAATAGGAACTAAAATATAATTACAACGGCAATGGAATTATATAATATAGTATTAACACTAGAGAAGAATAATATCGCACGTGAAAAGTAGGACTAATATATATATTTCAAAGTTATAGAATACAAATATAATATAGGTTGATTAATTCATACACATAGGCTATAAGTTTATTTAATCAAATTGAAGATATTAACACGTTTCTAATTTTCTTGTTATATGTTAGTGGGTTACATGTTAGAAGTTCTGGGTGTAATTTAGTTAAAGCATTGTACAACCGAGGGCCAAAATTTATGCTATGCTTTAGACCAGCAGATGTGAGACATTTAGGTTCTACTAATGTTGAATTAATATTTCGTCTTGTGTCATAATTGTGTGTCTGTAATACAAACTTATTACGATTTTTATGATAAAATTTTAACAGCGTATACTTATAAATTTGTTCAATATTAAATACATTAAATTCAAAATAAATTAATTTAGTTGGATTATCGAAACGTTTCTTCAAACAAATTTTAATTATTCGTTTTTGTAGTAAATTTAACGGAATAAGATTAATTTTTGTACTTCCACCCCAAACAATTATAAGCATTTTAGGGTGCTATTCATAGACATTTCGCAGCACGCGCTACGAGCGTACTAAGCTAGCCCCGGCTATCCACTGGTTACTAGTACAGAATTCAAATCATATCCTATCGCTAACACTGGTTTATGAATACGAAAAACGTTGATCATCCACCGGAAGCCCGCGCTAAAAATGTCTATGAATACGGCCCTAAAAGTTTAGACAAATAATGCCAGATCGTGGGGTAATGTGTTTTATTGAACTGAACTGAACTCATTCCTAAATATTTTAAGGCTGCTGAATTCATACGATGAAAGAGTAATGGAACGGATGATGACGCAGAATATCTGCATGAAAATATGTATGTATGTATGTATGTATGTATGTATGTATGTATGTATGTATGTATGTATGTATGTATGTATTTATTTACACTGCAAGTGGGCAAGCACCCGGTGGCAGTGGTATATACAATATTAACAATACACAGTTAAAATGATAAGCTATACAAAATAAAATTTACAATACATAATACAATTTACAACACATATACAATTTTATACACAATACAATAAGAATACACAATACAATTTAACACAATAATAATAAAACATAAAATAAAACACTTAATTTTACAACACAACCTACATAATCATATGTACTTCGGTACATTAAATAATATATATGATATGCGTAAATCACTTCGTGATCTAAGACGGCGCTTATTCTGTCGGATCCCGGCCAACTAGTCACTCATAACGAGTGCACCTCAGCACATGTGTGGACTTCAGTCCTACGTTCATAAACATCTATGACGTAGTGCAGAGGGCGGCCACTAGAGGGAACCCAAGAGTTGGAACTTAAACTGAGACGATTCTGTCCGACGCCGGGGTAGGTATCCAGTGTGGCTTAGTGGATAAAGCATCAGCACGTAGAACTGAAAACCCGGGTTCAAATCCCTGCGCCGGAGAGAATTTTTCTCCGTTTCATTACCCTTTCATCGTATGATGACGCAGAATATCTGCATGGAAATATATTATTTAATGTACCGAAGTATATATGATATGCTGAATTCAACTAAATCAATAAGGATTCATTATTTTATTATTTTATTTTACAGCGATTTTAAGGACTTACACTATTTTGATCAGGCAGATTTATCAACTTATACTATTTTGTTCAGTTAGTTTTGTTAATATTTTAAGCAAAATTACGTAATTATATGTAAATTATGAAAGTAAACACACACTTTTCTGATTTTCATCAGAATGTAATTTTGATTTGAATACCAATAGTCATTTTATGGTGTCATTTTAATTTTTAATGTCACTTCAGGATTAGTTTACATGAAAAGAATAGGCTCAGAAATGAAGAAGTGCCATGTTATGATGTTGATTTGAATAACAATAGTGACTTCGATATAATATTAAATATTTAAGTCACGCCAGCATTAGTTTACATTAAAAAGAACAGGCTCAGAAATGAAGAAGTGTCCTGTTATAATGTTGATTTGAATAACAATAGTGACTTCGATATAATATTAAATATTTAAGTCACGCCAGGATTAGTTTACATTAAAAAGAACAGGCTCAGAAATGAAGAAGTGTCCTGTTATAATGTTGATTTGAATAACAATAGTGACTTCGATATAATATTAAATATTTAAGTCACGCCAGGATTAGTTTACATTAAAAAGAACAGGCTCAGAAATGAAGAAGTATCATGTTATAATGTTGATTTGAATAACAATAGTGACTTCGATATAATATTAAATATTTAAGTCACGCCAGGATTAGTTTACATTAAAACGAAGAGGCTCAGAAATGAAGAAGTGTCCTGTTATAATGTTGATTTGAATAACAATAGTGACTTCGATATAATATTAAATATTTAAGTCACGCCAGGATTAGTTTACGTTAATAAGAACAGACACAAATAACAATGTAATATTGATTTGAATAACAATAATCATTTCGCTGTGGCTATTTTTATAAATTCACTCCAAGATTAATTTGTTTTACTAAAAACAGACACAAAAGTCATCAAATAATCACTGAGTGACTATCTTTTAACTTGAAAGTTAATTCTCATGTCCACTGTTAACAAAATCCGGATCTTCATCTGGAATATCATCAGAATGAAGACACGATAGGGCTCATGAATCGAGAGAATCTGAAGTCTGACTAGCGTAATATGTAGCTAGTTGGCGATGTATGCAATGGAGGGGAAAGGAACTGGCCACCCTACCCCATTATCTTCTGTCCTAGTTACCTCATAATTGGTGCCTTGTTGGTATCACTTGTGAGGTTCAGACCTGTCTTCGAACGGTTGACTAAGCAACAACAATAGAGCGGAATGAAGTTACTTAGGCTTTTTCCTTCTCAGTTTTATCTTTGAATCCTTAGTCTTCTTCTTCTTCTTTTTCTTCTTCTTCTTCTTTTTCTTCTTCTTCTTCTTCTTCTTCTTCTTCTGTGGCACTATGGTCATTTGTAGTTACCGAATTTTTAGGTAATATCAAGGTGTGAAATATGTACATGTTTATGTAAGAAAAATAAGCTGAATATGTACCAAAATATGTAAAATAATGAAAATATTTAATATCAATATCTGGTAGGTATAGGATAGGTAAGATTCTCCAGTTGTGATTTCATAGAGCACCCGACTTTTTTACAGCACACTTGACACATTACTGTTTTTCCATCTGTAGTGAAAGCTTCATCCATCGGAATCAATGATTTTATTTTAGTCGTTAGAGTTGAAGATACAGGGGCCATTTTAGTTAGTTAAAAGCAGTAGATAAACTCACTTGCACTTTATATTATAGGTACGGTACTGTAAGTACTAAAACTAGAGAACTGAGTGAAATGAATGACACAACAGTACTGCAAGCACTGTTTCGCTTTACTGAATTAGGAGAAAATAAGACGATATGTGGGACACATTCATTTTAGCTACTCCCTGTAAGAAACAAAGTACCTCCTAAAACCTCAAACTATAGGCATTTACAAACTGTTGTTTGAAAAGTGATATTCCTGTCTCATTCAGAAGGGCAGGATTATTCCAGCCGAGAACCATACTATCTAATTGCTCGAAAAATACCATTTACGTATAGGTCTACTAAATTTAAGGTAAAGGGGTCAAGCAATAACTTGAAAAGCTAATTATTTTAATCTTTCAACATCTTTCCAGTTTGTTCCTTTACTCCAGATTCTTTTCAAATGTCGGCTACTTTATTGCTGTTCATGCCAGACTTAACATGGATTTTCCCTGGAAGAATTAGGGAGAGGGTGGGTAAGATTGGAAATTGCATGGGAACGTCTTGTTAAGACGTGTGCAGAACAATTATAGTTTGAGACAAATCATGTCGTCCTCGTCCCACTCCACAGCATGAAAGCAACTCTACTTTCTGAGTGATTTTTACAATACAAGATAGTTGTTTGTTCACTCATATTTACAGCGGGCAATATGGGGTGAGTGCCTCTATTACTTCCTGGAACTAAGGACGTTATGTTTCTTCCCGAAATATATCCTTTCTTGGATAGGTAAAAAGGCTTTTTAAATTGTGTTTTTCAAATTTATTGTAAACGTCCCCAGCAGAAGTTTTTTTTTTTCCTTTTAGAGAAGTAAAAATGAATAAAACCCCTAAATATGTAGATTTATGTAATACCAAGGCAGAATATGTAATGTGGGATAAATATGTAAAAATATGTAGTGTCAAATTTTAATATATTAATGGTAATTACAAGACTCGCAAAGGTTTGTTTTTTATATACGGTTAGGTTGAAAGGAATATAATATGTAACTACATAAAAATCCTGTCCCTAGTCATTTGAGTATAATCTTACCACCCTTATGACCGCCTTCCATTCTGTACGATCACGTGCTTTGATTCTCCATCTCTTTAATCCGTTTGTTCGCCGAGTCGTCGTTTCATATCAGTCCACCTTGCATCGTAGGGTTTCTCAACAATAGTTGTTTTACGGATGCAAGGTTGTCAGCCTTGCGATCCAACCACCCTACCATGAGGACCAGGGACTCTCTTTTAGGAATTACCATAGCCGAGTGGTCCCCGTTTTAAGACGTCGGGAATTTGCCTTCACCCATTCAAATGGTAGGATTTGCAGGTACCACTTGCAATTGCAAGCTAAGGCATAACTTAGGTTTTATTAGGCTTCCACCGTATATAGTCCACATGATAAAACGTCCATAAGGTCAAAATGTCCATATTGTCAAAATGTCCATACGGTGAAAATGTCCATACGAAAGGTCATATGATAAAACGTCCGTAAGTTCAAAATGTCCGTAGTTTCAAGCGTCCATAATGTCCACGTTCAAAGGAAAATTCTGCTTGAATATAACACAATAAATTTTATTCCATAACTCGTACAAATAAGTTATTAATCATCGGGAACCGGAGCCCCACTTTTAAGATGGTAACTAATACTTTTAAGATTTAAGAGAATTTCTCCTTTTTCTTTGTATATGTTGTAGTTTCTCACAATCTGCAGAATTTGTCTTTGATTCGTCAAATAGGTTTCATTCCCGGCTCTTTAATTTGTGTATGCCTCACTCTTGCTTGCAATATTTGTGTCCAAATTCCATTTTCTTCCTGCTTTAGGCACTGTATAAATCGCCAAGTGGATGGATGTACAGCCATCTAGCGTTGAAGAAGATTGTGCCAGTCTTCTACCGCATTGTTTGTGTGCTGCATGCCTTTCAGGCTTGGGAGGTTCATGTTCCTGTGTCGCCAATACATTGTTGTCCTATCTCTATTAAAGTCATGATGTTGGTACAGGTATCCACGAAAAGAAAGAAGTGGCTTACCCTTCTGTGATGGCACAAACTGAGGATTTCGTTCCGTCTTTAAAAAATTCAGTTCTGATTAGTTCTGCATTTGAAAATTTTTACTATAACTACCATGAACAATGGATATAGTGTACATTATAGAGCTTGGACATTATGACTCTGGACATCAGAGTGAAGTGGACATTATAGAACTATGGACATTATGACTCTGGATATCAGAGTGAAGTGGATATTATACTACTATGGACATTATGACTCTGGATATCAGAGTGAAGTGGATATTATACTACTATGGACATTTTGTCTCTGGATATCAGAGTGAAGTGGACATAATAGAGCTATGGACATTTTGACTCTGGATATCAGAGTGAAGAGGACATTATAGAGCAATGGACATTATGACTCTGGATATCAGAGTGAAGTGGATATTATACTACTATGGACATTTTGTCTCTGGATATCAGAGTGAAGTGGACATAATAGAGCTATGGACATTTTGACTCTGGATATCAGAGTGAAGAGGACATTATAGAGCAATGGACATTATGACTCTGGACATCACAGTGAAGTGAACATTATACTACTATGGACATTTTGACTCTGGATATCAGAGTGAAGTGGATATTATACTACTATGTACATTTTGACTCTGGATATCAGAGTGAAGTGGACATTATACTACTATGGACATTATGACTCTGGATATTAGAGTGAAGTGGACATTATAGAACTATGGACATTTTGACTCTGGATATCAGAGTGAAGTGGACATTATACTACTATGTACATTTTGACTCTGGATATCAGAGTGAAATGGACATTATACTACTATGGACATTTTGACTCTGGATATCAGAGTGACGTGGATATTACACTACTATGTACATTTTGACTCTGGATATCAGAGTGAAGTGGATATTATAGAGCAATGGACATTATGACTCTGGACATCACAGTGAAGTGAACATTATACTACTATGGACATTATGACTCTGGATATCAGAGTGAAGTGGACATTATAGAACTATGGACATTTTGACTCTGGATATCAGAGTGAAGTGGACATTATACTACTATGTACATTTTGACTCTGGATATCAGAGTGAAATGGACATTATAGAGCAATGGACATTATGACTCTGGACATCAGAGTGAAGTGGACATTATACTACTATGGAAATTTTGACTCTGGATATCAGAGTGAAGTGGACATTATACTACTATGGACATTATGACTCTGGATATCAGAGTGAAGTGGACATTATAGAACTATGGACATTTTGACTCTGGATATCAGAGTGAAGTGGACATTATACTACTATGTACATTTTGACTCTGGATATCAGAGTGAAATGGACATTATACTACTGGACATTTTGACTCTGGATATCAGAGTGAAGTGGATATTATACTACTATGTACATTTTTACTCTGGATATCAGAGTGAAGTGGATATTATAGAGCAATGGACATTATGACTCTGGACATCACAGTGAAGTGAACATTATACTACTATGGACATTATGACTCTGGACATCAGAGTGAAGTGGACATTATACTACTATGGACATTTTGACTCTGGATATCAGAATGAAGTGGACATTATAGAGCTATGGACATTATAACTCTGGATATCAGAGTGAAGTGGACATTATAGAGCTATGGACATTATGACTCTGGATATCAGAGTGAAGTGGACATTATACTACTATGGACATTTTGACTCTGGATATCAGAGTGAAATGGACATTATACTAGTATGGACATATTGACTCTGGATATCAGAGTGAAGTGGACATTATACTACTATGGACATTATGACTCTGAATATCAGAGTGAAGTGGACATTATAGAACTATGGACATTTTGACTCTGGATATCAGAGTGAAGTGGACATTATACTACTATGGACATTTTGACTCTGGATATCAGAGTGAAATGGACATTATACTACTATGGACATTTTGACTCTGGATATCAGAGTCAAGTGGACATTATACTAGTATGGACATTTTGACTCTGGATATCAGAGTGAAGTGGACATTATAGAGCTATGGACATTATGACTCTGGATATCAGAGTGAAGTGGACATTATACTATTATGGAAATTTTGACTCTGGACATCAGAGTGAAGTGGACGTTATAGAACTATGGACATTTTGACTCTGGATATCAGAGTGAAGTGGATATTATACTACTATGGACATTATGACTCTGGATATCAGAGTGAAGTGGACATTATAGAACTATGGACATTTTGACTCTGGATATCAGAGTGAAGTGGAAATTATACTACTATGTACATTTTGACTCTGGATATCAGAGTGAAATGGACATTATACTACTATGGACATTTTGACTCTGGATATCAGAGTCAAGTGGACATTATACTAATAGGGACATTTTGACTCTGGATATCAGAGTGAAGTGGACATTATAGAGCTATGGACATTATGACTCTGGATATCAGAGTGAAGTGGACATTATACTACTATGGACATTATGACTCTGGACATTAGAGTGAAGTGGATGTTATAGAACTATGGACATTTTGACTCTGGACGATTTAACATGGGCATTTTCAACGTGGACATTATTCCACGGACATTTTGACGTATGGACATTATAATCCTGGACTTTGTCACATATACTCGACATCAGTGTGACCCCCAAGGTCAAAACACCTGCAATTCTTCTTTCTGGGCTTGGGACCGGCAGTGGGGCTAAATCCCCACGGGCGGAGTTCCTTGGTCATCCTTTGACATGATTGTCTGCATTATCTCGGTTTAATTTTGTAATCTTTTGCTACAGGAAATTTGTCACTTAGCAATGCTAAAGAACTGCAGACTGGTTATTACTTTATCTATGTGGTACACCTTGAAAATTTGCACCGTATAATGTACATAGTACACATTAAAATTTAAATGTCTATACACTTATGAAAACATTATTGGTGTGTCATAAAATATACCGGGATGAACTTAAGCTAATTTGATCATTGCGGCTGGAGGGAGGATAAAGAATTCATGTGCGTACTTTGGCTTCACATTCGCCGCGGCTTCGGTAATCTGATCTGGCTCACTGTATTTCATGAAGCCACGCCGGTTTGATGATCCATAATATTTTATTACGCCGTGTCGAGTACCACCTAAATGTGAATTAATTTCTTCCGCGTATAATATTCATAGCCTGAAAGCAGAGAGGAAGAGCCAGATAAATTATTGCTATCGTAAGGAATCGAGAAGGCTAAAATATGTTGAAGAATGACAATAAAGACGAGCTTTTCGTTCATCGAATTTTAATGGGGCTGTTTAAATGTCAGGAGAAAATCCACAAACGATTAAGGAAAATACGGGAATTTTACTTGAAGCAAGTAGAGAGATAGGTTTGGAAGTAAATCCCGAAAAGACAAAGTACGATATGATTATGTCTCGTAACCAGGATATTGTACGAAATGGAAATATAAAAATTGGAAGTTTCCCCTTTGAAGAGATGGAAAAATTGAAATACCTGGGAGCAATAGTAACAAATATAAATGATACTCGGGAGAATAAATGTGGGAAATGCCTATTATTATTCGGTTGAGAAGCTATTATCATCTACTCTGCTGTCAAAAATTCTGAAAGTTAGAATTTATAAAACAGTTATATTACCGGTTGTTCTTTATGGTTGTGAAACCTGGACTCTCATTTTGAGAGAGGAACATAGGTTAAGGGTGTTTGAAAACCCGCAGGTTGATTGCCGCCCTCACGTAAGCCCGCCATCGGTCCCTATCCTGTGCAAGATTAATCCAATCTCCATCATATCCCACCTCCCTCAACTCCATTTTAATATTATCTTCCCACCTACGTCTCAGCCTCCCCAAAGTTCTTTCTCCCTCCGGCCTCCCAACTAACACTCTATATGAATTTCTGGATTCGCCCATACGTGCTACATGCCCTGTCCGTCTCAAACGTCTGGATTTAATGTTCCTAATTATGTCAGGTGAAGAATACAGTGCGTACAATTCTGCGTTGTGTAATTTTCTCCTTTCTACTGTAACTTCATCTCTCTTAGCCCCAAATATTTTCCTAAGAACCTTATTCTCAAACACTCTTAATCTCTATTCCTCACTCAAAATGAGAGTCCAAGTTTCACAACCATGAAGAACAACCGGTAATATAACTGTTTTATAAATTCTAACTTTCAGATTTTTAGACTGCAGACTAGATGACAAAAGCTTCTCAACCGAATAACAACAGGCATGTCTCATGTTTATTCTGAGTTTAATTTCCTCCCTAGTGTCATTTATATTGTTACTCTTCCTCCAAGATATCTGAATTTCTCCATCTCTTCGAAGGATAAATCTCCAGTCTTTATATTTCCATTTCGTACAATATTCTGATCACGAGACATAATCATATACTTTGTCTTTTGGGATTTACTTTCAGACCTTCGGCTTTACTTGCTTCAAGTAGAATTTCCGTGTTTTCCCTAATCGTTTGTGGATTTTCTCCTAACATATTCACGTCATCCGCATAGACAAGAAGCTGATGTAACCCGTTCAATTCCAAACCCTCTGTGTTATTCTGGACTTTCCTAATGGCATATTCTAGAGCGAAGTTAATAAGTAAAGGTGATAGTACATCTTGCTTTAGCCCGCAGTCAATTGGAAAAGCTTCAGATAGAAAATTATCATCTATTATACATTAGTGTCGCTTCAGGGTAGGGACACAGCTTGGGGACTTCCTTCGCACGTGGGCCGCTTAAGTGGAGTCACTGTAGTTGCTGTTTTGCATAGAAAATTGGAAGTTACACTTTTAATTACAATTTTATTCTTACTAATTCAGCACTTATTAACATTAAACTCTGGTCCACGATCGTCGTAAGCCAACGTTCTGCCAACTGAGCTAGCAATGCGGTGTGAATTCAATCTACTCAAGTGTATAATGATGTGGTCTGAGCAAACTACAGCTCTAACTCGATGCACATTACAAACGTAAGCGTCCATTGTACCTCTGCATAACTAGGTGTGTCTGCAAACAACACTGGACCTGTGACACGATTGTTGACACAAGAATTCTCCACGTAGTTCAAATAGTAACATCTGCCAATTCGATTGCGGAGGAGTGCCCGTAATCATAACAGTGCGTTGACTTGCAGTCGACGCTGATAGCTAGCCTTTTGTTTCTCCAGTGGGCGTTTGCAGAGAGTTTATTGATGGCTGGGGCGCGCCGCTGTAAACGGTCAGTTCTATTCGATATGAACTGTTTTTTAGGTGGTCATTTTTACTGCTTTGTTTAATATTTATCTTATCTAAATAAATTTTACACCCGCTAGCCAACATATCTAAAATCCCCCAAAAAGTCTATTGAAAAATCATATATACTTAAATATTTTTGGTTGGTTATTTAACGACGCTGTATCAACTACTAGGTTACTTAACGTCGATGAGATTGGTGATAGCGAGACGGTATTTGGCGAGATGAGGCCGAGGACTCGCCATAGATTACCTGGCATTCATCTTACGGTTGGGGAAAAACTCGGAAAAAACTCAACCAGGTAATTAGCCCAAGGGATGGTCGAATCCGCGCTCGAGCGCAATTTCAGACAGACAGACAAACAGGCAAGCACTTCAACCGACTGAGCCAGCTCGTGGCTTATACAGGATGTTTCCGAGGGGGTGTTACAAACTTTCAGGGATTTATTTGGTTATTTTACGACGCTGTATCAACATTTAGGTTATTTAGCGTCTGAATGAAATGAAGGTGATAATGCCGGTGAAATGAGTCCGGGGTCCAGCACCGAAAGTTACCCAGCATTTGCTCGTATTGGGTTGAGGGAAAACCCCGGAAAAAACCTCAACCAGGTAACTTGCCCCGACCGGGATTCGAACCCGGGCCACCTGGTTTCGCGGCCAGACGCGCTGACCGTTACTCCACAGGTGTGGACAAACTTTCAGGGATGATGGCGAAGGGCACAAGTATCAATTTGAGATAAGGAACCCTCGTCCGGAAATAACCGAGCCGAAAGTTACAGGCAAAAATAGTTCTTTGGAAATGAAATAATTTTATTCCTCTGTACACCTTATTTATGTGTATTTATCTGTACATCTTACACATACTGTATTCATCGAACGTTGTTTACGTTGTCTACTTACAGTATTCCATTCAGTGCGCTGTCTGAGGGATGGGGACAGGAAACTACACTAAAGCAATGCAGATAGAGTAATGCGTAACGGACATGGTCGGTCCTGATATGCACGTCTGTAGACAGCAGTGTATGTGTACAAGTTGCAGTGTCCAGTCGATCAGTCCTAGTGAAATGGAGGAGTACACGAGAGCGGAATATGCAGACCTGATTTTAGAATACGGATGAGCCAATGGGAACAGTAGACAAGCTCACAGATTTTATCGGGCAAAGTACCCACGTAGGACAGATCCGGCCCATACCATTTTTCCACGACTTTTCCAAAAGTTAAGGGAAGGAGGGCACATGTTGCCAAATTACAATTCCATTTCCACACAACTATTTTTGGCGCCAACTTATATGGGTCCGTGGGGCCCGAGCCCACCCAATAATTTGTCGTGTTATTATTATTATTATTATTATTATTACTATTATTATTATTATTATTATTATTATTATTATTATTATTATTATTATTATTATTATTATTATTATTATAAGAGTTCGTATAGGTCAGTTTCTGTCAGATGCGTTTCCAATTCACTGTGGGCTAAAGCAAGGAGATGCACTATCACCTTTACTTTTTAACTTTGCTCTAGAGTATGCCATTAGGAAAGTCCAGGATAACAGAGAGGGTTTGGAATTGAACGGGTTACATCAGCTGCTTGTCTGTGCGGATGACGTGAATATGTTAGGAGAAAATCCACAAACGATTAGGGAAAACACGGGAATTTCAGTTGAAGCAAGTAAAGAGATAGGTTTGGAAGTAAATCCCGAAAAGACAAAGTATATGTTTATGTCTCGTGACGAGAATATTGTACGAAATGGAAATATAAAAATTGGAAATTTATCTTTTGAAGAGATGGAAAAATTGAAATACTTGGGAGCAACAGTAACAAATATAAATGATACTCGGGAGGAAATTAAACACAGAATAAATATGGGAAATGCCTGTCATTATTCGGTTGAGAAACTTTTATCATCCAGTCTGCTGTCGAAAAATCTGAAAGTTAGAATTTATAAAACAGTTATATTACCGGTTGTTCTGTATGGTTGTGAAACTTGGATTAAGGGAACAGAGATTAAGGGGGTTTGAGAATAAGGTGCTTAGGAAAATATTTGGGGCTAAGAGGGATGAAGTTACAGGAGAATGGAGAAAGTTACACAACACAGAACTGCACGCATTGTATTCTTCACCTGACATAATTAGGAATATAAAATCCAGACGTTTGTGAAGGGCAGGGCATGTAGCACGTATGGGCGAATCCAGAAATGCATATAGAGCGTTAGTTGGGAGGCCGGAGGGAAAAAGACCTTCAGGGAGGCTGAGACGTAGGTGGGAAGATAATATTAAAAAGTATTTGAGGGAGGTGGGATATGATGATAAAGACTGGATTAATCTTGCTCAGGATAGGGACCAATGGCGGGCTTATGTGAGGGCGGCAATGAACCTCCGGGTTCCTTAAAAGCCAGTAAGTTATTATTATTTATTTATTTTAACTTATAACTCATATTCGAACCCACCCAATGTTTTCCAAAAGTTGGCGCCACTAAATATAGAACTCTTTTTGATTTTTTATGTGTTTATAGATAGCTACTTCCAAAATTTGCCGCATCATTTCATACACGAAATATTCTCTATATCAATAAAAATAACAATAGTTATAATCATAATTATATTAATTCCTTTATTAGTAAATGATTTTTATATTAATAATTTATTTTATTTATGTATAATTATGGCGTTTTAGGTTAAGATACCGATGTTTTTAGTTCATTTACGATTCACCCTGTATTTTTCCTGAAAACATGCCTGAGAATTCTTTCACACAGAAGACAACTTACATTTGATCTCTCTGCACATCAGAAGAACATTTCCTTGCATTCTTCCTGGAGTCTTCCTTTTCGTGAAGCTTTTGAAGGTTTTAGGAAGCAGATGTTCAAAATTTGACATACAGTCTGCCTGCGATAACTAACTGATTTTCGCTGTATACTGAAGGTTATTGATAGATCCTACATTCTCTACTCTGAGCTCTATTCTAGATGCAACTTTCTTATATAGTCGCGACTGCACAAATTCCCTAAAGCTATTGTCGTTTCTTTTGGAGCCTTCCATGAATAGTGGAATGATATATGCTGCTTTCCTCTCTTCCGAGACATCTACATTCTTAGCACATACAGGATGTTTCGCAACATGTGAAATGCAGTTCTGAGATGGGCTTATGACCTAAAATAATTTAAATAATGTTCATTATCTAATGTCCGAAATTATTTTAATTTAAAGTCGTGTTTCTATTACGTAATCCACTATTCTTGCTTTCGAAGAAACTGTTAAAAATTAGTCCCATGAATCTTGAAAAGTCTTGTAACTTCTTGTAACAGAACCATTAAACTTGCCGTTAGTTCCGAATATTCTTTGACGATCTTGCTGTAGATAAATTTTTTCAACAGGTCTTCATAAAATGGTAATGTTATAAGTTTAGTATTAAGAGGAGAAGATGGTATTTTTTGGTGAAACATTAGTAAATTAAAAAAGAATCTTTAAAATACTCTGTGATATGTGTGGAATGCATAGCATAACATTTTGTGGATATTTGTGCCCTTATCGGATGTTGAGTCGCCATTTTTAAACTTCCTGCGTTATGGATTTTTAAATCACTCGCCCACTTTTATTGTTGTTTCCTGTAAATTGAATTTTCAAAAAAACTTTTTTTCTTTAAAATACCCTTTGATATGTGTGGAATGCATTACATAACATTTTGTGGGTATTTGTGCCCTTATCGGATGTTGAGACGTCATTTTTAAACTTCTACGCTATGGATTTTTAAATCACACGCCCGCTTTTATCGGTTTCCACCAACTTCATTTTTTTTGCTACATTACCAGACAAAAATTGATATAATTTCTGAACTATTAAAGATACATGCGTTAAATTTAGAGCACACATTCTTTAGACTATTAGGAAACTTTTCTCTGTAACAGAATTATGTTAATTGATTTCATTTTAAAAATACGTCCGTTTGTTTGCAAGAAAGGAAATCAGAAAATTGTTATTAAATTTTAATTGTTTATTTTACAAACGTAGGGACTAACATCAAAATTGTGTTACAGACAGTTTGTAGAACATGCTTTTGCAAATAAATTGCAAAAAGCTGTTTGAATATATCTTTAAAAATGATTTAGATATATCGGTTTTAGTACAATCCTGCATTGGGTATATTTTTTTCAAATTTGGGCCGCCAAATAATTTTTCTTTTCAAAATATTTTTATTTGGTTGAGTTGCCACAGCTATGAGCTCTCTACATACAAAAAATTAATGTTTTACACCAAATAGGAAAAAAGTTAAAAAAAAAATACCATCCTCTCCCCTTAAGGGAATAAGGAATTTAACACGTGGTTCATAAGTAAAAAAAAAAAAAAAAACAACAACATCGAGAGGAACGGGACGAGAGGGAGGTTTAAATGTTATGTTTTATTTAACGAGGCTCGCAACTGTCGAGGTTATATCAACGTCGCCGGTGTGCTGGAATATTGTCGCGCAGGAGTTTTTACATGCCAATAAATCTACTGACCTGAGCCTGTCGCATTTAAGCACACTTAAATGCCATCGACCTGGCTCGGAATCGAACCCGCAACTTCGGGGATAGAAGGCCAGCGATATACAAACTGTGCCAACCAGGCCGGCGTGACGAAAGGAAAGAGGAGAGTTTACTGTATGCATTGGAAGAATAAAATGTAATGTATTGTTACTTTCAAGCCACCGGAAATGTGACATTTCAATTTATTTAACGACTTTCACTTTGAAACGTTAATTAAAATTACCGGATTCCACATGCTTACAGAATACTATGAATGAGTTAATTCAATTGGAATAAAATCGAATTATAATGTTGCGATAAATGCATTAAATCTTGATGGGCGGTAGTATTTAGGAACTCAAATTAATATAAACCAACATGAAAAGTACATTTATAATATTATTATATTATAATAAGTATGTTAAAAATCATCATCATCATCTTCCTAACAAGTATTAGGCCAAGTGGCCTGTTACGGTCTCAAACTAGAATTTTCAGTCCTTCTCTTCTTTGGACGGCCCAGAGATCTTTTGCCATATGGATGGTAATGAAGCAGTGCTTTTGGAATTCTGCATCGATTCATTCCTTCGAGATGACCCTTCCACTGAAGTTGATATTTGCTGATGAACTGATGTTAAAAATATAAAACTGATCTTATTGTTGTGATGTACCGAAGTACGTAAGATATTTCCGTGGAGGAGTTCTGCATTACCACATGATGAAGCATGGGTGGAGCGGAGAAAAATTCTCTCTGGCACCGGGACTCGAACCCGGGTTTTCAGCTCTACGCGCTTTATCCACTAAGCCACACCGGATTGCAGTTCAGATGACGGATTAAATCCTCTCAGTTTTAAGTTCCACCTCTTAGTTTCCCTTTAGTGGCCAACCCTCATGCACTGTGTCACAGATGTGTGACAGTGGCACAATGACCAACACACTATGTGCAGAGGTGCACTCATTACGAGTGACCAAGTGGCCGGGAACTTAAACTTAAACTGAGAGGATTCAGTCCGGCAGTCCACACCTGTGGAGTAACGGTCAGCGCGTCTGGCCGCGAAACCAGGTGGCCCGGGTTCGATCCCCGGTCGGGGCAAGTTACCTGGTCGAGGTTTTTCCGGGGTTTTCCCTCAACCCAATATGAGCAAATGCTGGGTAACTTTCGGTGCTGGACCCCGGACTCATTTCACCGGCATTATCACCTTCATCTCATTCAGACGCTAAATAACCAAAGATGTTGATAAAGCGTCCTAAAATAACCTCTAAAAAAATTCAGTACGGCATGGAAACTGGAATCCTGTGTGGCCTAGATGATAAAACGTCACCACGTAGCGCTGAAAACCCGGGTTCGAGTGCCGGTGCCGGAGACCCATTCTTCATCATAACTGATCTTGTTCAGATCCCATACTTGTCGGTATCCAAAGAATGAAAATATATCTTATTTTAAAACCAAATATTACGTATAAAGTAGAGATTGAGAATCTATTGCAAATAATTTTAACGACTTCTATACGTATAAATATTATGGACAACTTCGACATTCAAGATTGTGCAGAATATGATGCAATTGGTTATTTAGCCAGATGCGTCGAACACTCAGTTTTCAGGTCTCAAAATTTTTTTAATCACCCCTTTTCCACCCACTATAGTCTCACTCAGGTACCTCCTCTTGTGTAGTCACACCACACCATACTCTCTCTCTCCCTCTTTCTCTCTCTCTCTATCTCTCGCTCTCTCCTTTTTCTTTTTTCTTTTTCTTCGAAGGAGAGCCCATAGCAAACACCGCAGCCACAGGCTTTTTGAATAATCTCCTTGTATTGGGATGATTATTGACGCCCTTAGGACCGCTTTTTAGACACATGATGCACTGCTTGGTGCCATTTTATCGATTTGGCTACGGTGTCCAGTTCTGACGAAGTCATCATACGTTTCTCCGTCTCTCCGTTAATATGTCGCCTCTTCAGATCGATGGCATTTCTTCGCAATTCCTTTTACTGCATCTTTTGACTCGAAGATCACGGCATCGCCGATTCCACACACACCATGGTGCCATCTATCCTTGGAAAAACCCCAACCAGGGTACTTGTCCCAACCACAATTTGAACTCTGGTCCACTCGTTTTACGGTTAGGCAAACTAATCGTTGCTACACAGCGGTGAACACACATATATACATCGTCGTTGTTCCTGCAATAAGTCCTATGTGAAAAATATACAATTTTTCAGCAGGAGGAAAAACATTTATTCATCCTATGGCAGCCGTATATAGGGGATTGTGAATTCTTACATTTTCGAAAGAAAGAAATATAATTAGGCCTACATATAGGAGATTTTGTTATTTGCTGTATGACTATTTAAGTTATTTAATAGAGCAAAAATCTGAAAATCGATAAATATGTCATAGGAATTATTGCAGGAACGACGACGACATACCTGATCTCATATTATATTCTTTCGCACTCTCCCTCTCTCTCTCTCTCTCTCTCTCTCTCTCTCTCCCCCTCCCTCCCTCTCTCCCTCTCCCCCTCCCTCCCTCTCTCCCTCTCCCCCTCTCCCCTCCCTCCCTCCCCCCTCTCATACAAAAACACACACACACATACATGAGGAGTATAGTATCAAAGTTAGAAAACTCCATTTTTTGCGATTTCGAGATACTGATTGTTTCTCATAGGATTTTGTGTGCTGAATGCGAACTGTTTCGATTCAAAAACGGAAAGAACAGAGCCAAAACAGCATTTAATTGTCCGCTTTAGAATCAAAATGTAGACAATTCCACTGTGGCATAGTTTCAAATTAGGACAATTCCTGCAATAGCCAATGAGAAGCCCACATTCGTACCATCTTTTCTCATCACGCATCGCAAATCCAACATGGCTGATTGTTTATATAGGTTTGTGGATGAATAAGAGCTGTTTTATGTAAATTTCTTTGAAACAGAGTTAGAAGAGACTTAGATTCAAAAGTAGACAATTTCACTTCAAATATATCTTAGTTTGGTTTCAAAAACAGACAACTCCACTTTAAATATGGCTTTATTTGGTTTCAAAAACAGACAACTCCACTTTAAATATGGCTTTATTTGGTTTCAAAAACAGACAACTCCATTATAAATATGGCTATATTTGGTTTCAAAAACAGACACCTCCATTTTAAATATGGCTTTATTTGGTTTCAAAAACAGACAACTCCATTTTAAATATGGCTTTATTTGGTTTCAAAAACAGACAACTCCACTTTAAATATGGCTTTATTTGGTTTCAAAAACAGACAACTCCACTTTAAATATGGCTTTATTTGGTTTCAAAAACAGACAAAACTTTAAATATGGCTTTATTTGGTTTCAAAAACAGACAACTCCACTTTAAATATGGCTGTATTTGGTTTCAAAAACAGACAACTCCACTTTAAATATGACTTTATTTGGTTTCAAAAACAGACAACTCCATTTTAAATATGGCTTTATTTGGTTTCAAAAACAGACAACTCCATTATAAATATGGCTATATTTGGTTTCAAGAACAGACACCTCCATTTTAAATATGGCTTTATTTGGTTTCAAAAACAGACAACTCCATTTTAAATATGGCTTTATTTGGTTTCAAAAACAGACAACTCCACTTTAAATATGGCTTTATTTGGTTTCAAAAACAGACAACTCCACTTTAAATATGGCTTTATTTGGTTTCAAAAACAGACAACTCCATTTTAAATATGGCTTTATTTGGTTTCAAAAACAGACAACTCCACTTTAAATATGGCTGTATTTGGTTTCAAAAACAGACAACTCCACTTTAAATATGACTTTATTTGGTTTCAAAAACAGACAACTCCATTTTAAATATGGCTTTATTTGGTTTCAAAAACAGACAACTCCACTTTAAATATGGCTTTATTTGGTTTCAAGAACAGACAACTCCACTTTAAATATGGCTCTATTTGGTTTCAAAAACAGACAACTCCACTTTAAATATGGCTGTATTTGGTTTCAAAAACAGACAACTCCACTTTAAATATGGCTTTATTTGGTTTCAAAAACAGGCAACTCCACTTTAAATATGGCTTTATTTGGTTTCAAAAACACACAACTCGAGTTTAAATATGTCTTTATTTGGTTTCAAAAACAGACAACTCCACTTTAAATATGGCTTTATTTGGTTTCAAAAACAGACAACTCCATTTCAAATATGGCTTTATTTGGTTTCAAAAACAGACAACTCCACTTTAAATATGTCTTTATTTGGTTTCAAAAACAGACAACTCCATTTCAAATATGGCTTTATTTGGTTTCAAAAACAGACAACTCCATTTTAAATATGTCTTTATTTGGTTTCAAAAACAGACAACTCCATTTTAAATATGGCTTTATTTGGTTTCAAAAACAGAGAACTCCACTTTAAATATGGCTTTATTTGGTTTCAAAAACAGACAACTCCACTTTAAATATGGCTTTATTTGGTTCAAAAACAGACAACTCCAGTTTAAATATGTCTTTATTTGGTTTCAAAAACAGACAACTCCACTTTAAATATGGCTTTATTTGGTTTCAAAAACAGACAACTCCATTTCAAATATGGCTTTATTTGGTTTCAAAAACAGACAACTCCACTTTAAATATGTCTTTATTTGGTTTCAAAAACAGACAACTCCATTTCAAATATGGCTTTATTTGGTTTCAAAAACAGACAACTCCATTTTAAATATGTCTTTATTTGGTTTCAAAAACAGACAACTCCATTTTAAATATGGCTTTATTTGGTTTCAAAAACAGACAACTCCACTTTAAATATGGCTTTATTTGGTTTCAAAAACAGACAACTCCATTTCAATTATGGCTTTATTTGGTTTCAAAAACAGACAACTCCACTTTAAATATGTCTTTATTTGGTTTCAAAAACAGACAACTCCATTTCAAATATGGCTTTATTTGGTTTCAAAAACAGACAACTCCATTTTAAATATGTCTTTATTTGGTTTCAAAAACAGACAACTCCATTTTAAATATGGCTGTATTTGGTTTCAAAAACAGACAACTCCACTTTAAATATGGCTTTATTTGGTTTCAAAAACAGACAACTCCACTTTAAATATGGCTTTATTTGGTTTCAAAAACAGACAACTCCACTTTAAATATGGCTTTATTTGGTTTCAAAAACAGACAACTCCATTTTAAATATGGGTGTATTTGGTTTCAAAAACAGACAACTCCATTTTAAATATGGCTTTATTTGGTTTCAAAAACAGACAACTCCATTTTAAATATGGCTTTATTTGGTTTCAAAAACAGACAACTCCATTTTAAATATGGCTTTATTTGGTTTCAAAAAGAGACAACTCCACTTTAAATATGGCTTTATTTGGTTTCAAAAACAGACAACTCCACTTTAAATATGGCTTTATTTGGTTTCAAAAACGGACAACTCCACTTTAAATATAGCTTTATTTGGTTTCAAAACAGAGAACTCCACTTTAAATATGGCTTTATTTGGTTTCAAAAACAGACAACTCCACTTTAAATATGTCTTTATTTGGTTTCAAAAACAGACAACTCCACTTTAAATATGGCTTCATTTTGTTTCAAAAACAGACAACTCCATGACTTAGTTTCAGAGATGGACAACTCTACTTTTCAAACTTAAATTTGGACCTGAATATTAATTTTAATCACATTTTGAGACTGAAAAAAATATTTCTATGACCCATGAGAATGTTTAAAAAAATGTATGTATAATGATGACATTGGTTTCCAAGGATCTAGTTCATCTCTCCTGTAAAAGGAGCAAAAGTGGAATTGTCCAACTTTGATACCAAGCTCCTCACATATACTGTACACTAGTGGTGGGCAAAATGAACGCAACCCACAAGACAGGATTTAAATGGCAACTACATACTGTGGGAGGGGTTGCACTCTACAGAGCAGTGACGGATTTACAGACAGTTGCGCCACTACACTCCTACCTACCATATGTAATTAGAATAGTCCATTCACGTGATATTTAATTAATAATTTTTCAAAAAAATTTTTCTTTGAAATTGGGATTTATCTGTGCATGCTATTTTCAGTTGCGCAAGGAGATGAGCATCGCTTAAGCGGGATCTGTGGCTGGACTTTATAAATTTCATTTTAGAAAACAGCTGTTCGCACTGGTTGGTTGATGAATACATACCGTCATTTCCCATAACTATGGTCCTAGAACACAACTATGGTCCACGATACAACCATTCAAAGATATTGTAGAAGTAACATAGACCGTTCGTAGATAGCTGCAGTGACTTGACTTCAAACTACGGTAGGTACAGCAATAATATAGATAAACGAGGTACTACGTTATGGAGTACAAAATTTGAATAGTTGTATCGTGGACAATAGTTACTGTATGTTCCAGGACCATAGTTATGGGAAATGACGGTAGTCAATATTTTTGAAGCAAACTGTCTAAGCAGTGGATATGTAGTACTGGACATCTTTTAAAAAATTTTAGCCCCCAGTAGACCTTCACATTCTGCTTTCAAGATGCCATCATTCTGCAAATCCAGTACCTCTAACTGCAATTCTGAGATAACATTTTCGATTTAAACATGAAAAAGAGTGGCAAAAAGATTGAAATCTTTCTCCATCCTTTGAAAATCACTGAATCTGTGTTCTTTGAACTCGTATAACAGGTGGTCTATTTAAAGAATGTACATATTTAAGTTCGCGTCCTGAATATTTGTAACTAATCCTAAACATGAGAAATGAAAGAACCGCCTTTCTTGTAAGTGTGATATCCTCTCGATTCATATGATTCTGCGAAAGACATTGTATCACTAATGAAGCTCCGAAGTACAGCAATCCAGTATAATCCGCCACGTACACGCGCAGTATTTTCATGGAGTGGGGGAAGGGGAAGGTAGGGGGTAAGTTTGATGCTTCGCTGAGGTCTGACGTCACTGCGGCAATGCCGCAGGAATGCCCACCATTGCTGTACACACACGTAAATGTGCACATACACTGAAGAACATATTTTCTTTGGCCCCCCATATGGTGTATGACTTTAGCTACATTAATAACAAAGCACAATAGAATAGCATGAAATTGCTGATTTTTTTCTGTCAGTTGTATAGCACTCCTCATACCATTGAACATATAGCAGGATGTCTTTCAGTTGTGTAGGAATGAATGGGAATTCGAATCACGTGCTTGAAGAACGCGCACTTGTTAGGGATCCTGATTGAGTCAACAGCTGCATCATATTCACATTTCATAAATGTTAAAAATCTATTCTGCGACTGTCCCTCTGTGGTATCATTGCATTCTATAAGTTCGTGGTTCATTTTTTGCTATTTAGATATTCTGCTCGCAAATTTGTTCACAACGTATGAAAAGCATGACATGAATCAGTACAGAACAATGTCACTGTAATTAGACAATTTATTTTTCATTATTTTGAAATAAATAACACACTCTGTGCATATTAATTTGAAATGTCTGTGGGAGGGGAAAGTTGAGTTAGTGTTTTGTAGCAGATAATTAAATGCAAGAAATAATACAGCGTCGCAACCGATGTGCTTTGAGTTAGTCTGCACCAAAAAACATTAATTCTAATAATAAGAAAGACACTCTTTCAGCTTTCCCAATAACGGGACTGCCTCATTGGACAAAGCATAACACACAGAGTGAAATCAAAAACAGATCACAAAAGAGAAATGTGGGGAATGGACAAAAAAAGGGGGGAAATTAAGTAAGAAAGGATAATGGCATATATATATATATATATATATATATATAACAGGCCTAAACATAATAAACAAACGGATTAGACGTTCAGACAAAAGTTCTTCCTTTTTAGGAAACAAAGTACAGATGGTATTTTAAAATGGCAAGTGATCCTCTGATAGCAGTAAGGGAAACATCACGAATGAAGTCGTTGTTCAGTTGGAACTTCTTGCAGAATCTGACAAAGAGGCGAGGTATTGTCCCCTAGCGCCAACCATTAGCCTAACTACTTCCATGGAGGTGAGGTTGTCCTACTATTTATACAAATTTAATGCAACGAAGTGGAGGAGTTGTCAATTATCTTAAACTTCTACAAGCAATAAGCTTCAAATCTACGTATCTGATATAATTATATACACGTATTGTACTCATGTATGTATGTACAGTAGTGGCAAAAAAACCGGACCGACCCTTGCAGCTGATTTCAGAGCCTTGTTCACTCCAGGGCACGATAGACTGGTAATTAAGACTTTCGTGGTTCGAATCCTGGCTGGGAAGAAAACTTTTTTTTGTTCCTTATTCAAATTTATTCCCAATACGTTTCGATTGCTGGTAAAATTCATGTTCTGGGAATAATAAGTTAATTAAGTAGTAAAATATCGCTGCAATCGAAAAGTATTGGGGATAAATTTGAATAAGGAACAACAAAAGGTTCCTTACCACGCAGGATTCGAACCACGAAAGTCTTAGTTACCAGTCTATCGTGCTCTGGAGTGAACAAGGCTCTGAAATCAGCTACAAGGGTCGGTCCGGTTTTTTTGCCACTACTGTACATTAGTATGTATGTATGTATGTATGTATGTATGTATGTATGTATGTATGTATGTATGTATGTATGTATGTATGTATGTATGTATGTATGTGTCTCGCGTCGTGGCGTCGCGGTCTAAGGCATGCTGCCTAGGACTCGAGCTACGGAATGCACGCTGGTTCGAGTCCTCATGGGGGAAGAAATTCTCTCATGAAATTTCGGCCAGTGTATGGGACCGGTGCCCACCCAGCATCGTGATGCACTTGGGGAGCTACGATAGGTAGCGAAAATCCGGTTCAGCAAACCAGCTATAACGGCTGGGGAATCATCGTGCTAACCTCACGATACCTTCATTCTGGTTGGATGATCGTCCACCTCTGTTTTGGCATGTGAACGTGAGGCCAGCAGCCGGCTGGTCGGACTTGGCCCTTCAGGGCTGTAGCGCCATGGATTTACTATGTATGTATGTATGTATGTATGTATGTATGTATGTATGTATGTATGTATGTATGGCGAATTTTTGGTGATTTCGAGGCAAATTCTAGGACTCGTGTCGTTTAATAAATTAAAATTGTCAACATGGTTAACTCAGCTACTACAATATTGGTCTCATATTTATTATGCTTTCATTTGGGGCTCAATGTCCCAAACGTTTGCAAGACTTTCTCTTGTACAGTCAATATTCGATTTTGCTCTCATGTGAGATTAATGCTTTAATTAATACAGTTTTGCCTTTCCAAAGCAACGAGAATAATACCAAAAATAGTTCGGAATATTTTAGCTCTACTAGTACTAAGTTTAAGATTAGGTTAAGTTAATTTCCGATCTCAAACTTAATCTTAAATGAGAATAAAAATATAAATGAATTTAATCACTGTCGCTGATGTAACGTAATAATTTATTTGTTGTTAAACCAACAGCTGTGATCTAATTCGAAGCCATTATAACCTCAAGCGGGGCAGGAAACTGTTTGCTTTCTTTGGTAGAAAGGAGCCAAAACTTTTGTTAGAAAACAAAACTTCGGTCCTGGACTTGGCTATTAAAAGTTTCTAGACTTCGTCAGAGTACAACTACTTTGTCAATATAATCAAAGGTCAGAGGAGAATGAACAACTAACTCAAGCCCAGAGCTTAAACAACGCTAAATAAATGGACAGGAGAGCCATTGCAAGGGAGCAATCAAAGCACGCCTTGCCTCAACCGGGAGACAAATATTCCCAGACTACAAAGCAGCACCTGAGTCCGTGAGTACATTGCAAGGACTTTGTTTCACAGCTGCTAATGAAAAGAGTTCAACAAGGTCTAATGAATCGTACTTGTCAAAATGAGTGATAGTGGAACCTTTCTTCTACGAATTAACCGTAAATAAGATATTTGTATTTAAAATATAATTAATTAGGGCAGGTCTTTCACTGCAAACCCAGCTTTCTCCAATCTTTCCTATTTTCCGCCTTCCTCTTTGTCTCCACATATGACCCAGCGAATAGGGATTATAAAGAATGGACACTGAGCGAATTTTCCTGTGTTTTGTTTCTCTGTGTTCCAGCGTTTAGTTCCACTTTAAAGCGCTAGAGGTTAGTGTAATCGAGCATACGCTAAGATAATAATTGAGTATAGAGTTGAGACATCCAAACATCGCCTACCTTATTGCATAATCCACTAACGCTTTGCTTCAAATAAATTCAAGTTAACAGCTTTTCCTTATTTCTCAATGACAAACTAGTAGTAATAATATTTTTTTTATATTTCAGATATAATAAATTTTATTATAAAATAATGTAATATATTATAAAATTATGTATCAAATTCGTTTAATATTTGTATATAATATAATATAGGTATATGGTTTTACTTCTCATAAGAGTTTTGTTTTTCCATTTTCACTGCTATCAAATCATTACATATTTTAATTGTTGTTGGGGTCAACGTCTCAACTCATAGAGTCTAGACATTACAGTTAATGGCGCATTTATTATTTTATGGATCCAATTTATTTTATTTGAGTACATAATGTACCTAGATGTATTAATAAAATTATATGTTATATTTCCGCTGTGTCGACTGCTAGCTGGTGTGATGTCAGCGCCAACTCTAGGGAGAAAGCAGAATCTCACGCTCTAGCTGGCTTGAAGGTCATTGAAATCAGTCCGGCTACATCAAAGATACCGACGAGAAATGTCCATTCTTAATAATCCCTATTCGCTGTATGACCCATATATCTTGATGTCGTCTATCATCTGATGTCATCTTCTGCCCACAACTCTTCTCCCGCTCACCATTCCTCCCAGTGTATCCTTCAGTAGGCAGTTTCTTCTCAGCCAGTGAGCCAACCAATTTCTTTTCCTCTTCCTGATCAGTTTCAGCATCATTCTTTATTCACCCAATCTTTCCAACACAACTTCGTTTCATATTCTGTCTGTCCTTTTCACTCGCTCCTTTCTTCTCCATACCCACATTTCAAAGTCTTCTAGTCGTTTCTATTCACTTCGTTGTAATGCCTATGGATGCTATGCATATACATTTCACTAGCCCGCGCTACGAGCGTGCTAAACTAGCCCCGCCTATCGACTAGTTACTTGTACAGGATTCATATCAAATCATATCGCTAACACTGGTTTATGAATACGAAAAACGTTTGTTCGCTGATCATCCACCAGAAACCCGCGCTAAGAATATCTATGAATATGGCCCTAAGTTTCTACTCCATACAATGCCACACTCCACCAAAAGCACTTCACCAATCTCTTCCTTTGTTCTTTTTCCCAGAGATCCGCTCAAGATGCTTCTATTCTATTAAAAGCTTCCTTGGCCATTACTATCCTCCTTTTGATTCCCTGGCAGCAGCTCATGTTACTGCTTCTAGTATATGTGTAGGCTATTTTATGAACCTATATCAACATCTTAGGTTATTTAGCGTCTGAATGAGATGATGATAATGCCGGTGAAATGAGTACGGGATCCAGCACCGAAAGTTACCCAGCATTTGCTCTATTTTTGCTTCTAACTTTCGACTCGGTCATTTCCGGACCAGGGTTCCTTATCTCAAACTGATACATGATCCCTTCGCCACCATCCTGTATATATTATATAATTATATATACACAAAGTTCATCGTTTCTTATTACTTATTAGATTAGAAATGTTTTTAATTGAAGTAATAAACGATACTTTTCAACTAATGATATATTTTGTCTCTGTTGGAACTTAGTAACTTTGAAGATACGTAAGTTTCAGGTCTGTTAACTTGAAGATATCGGCTGTACACTGAGACTAATAAAATGCACTTCAACGTATTTTGGAGTACAAGTCGTAGACGGAGCTTAGTCTATGTACACAGGAAGTAAATTGTTCGACTATCTTCAGTTGCGACAGACACTGTAATTAAAATCTGTCTTCATACTGTGAAATTACTTTGAACTTGTTTCTCTTCATGTTGCGTCTATCCTTTCCTTGATGCAAAAATTTAGTTTTAACACTATTAGGGATTTAAATTGAACTCGATTACTTTGTTGCAGTGACTGCAAGTGTGATATTCTGGGAAATGGAGTGCGCGGAAGTCTAAATGTTCTTGTGCTAAGAGAATTAATAGGTTCTATAACATCTCGCCCTAGTTTTGGCCAGTTGAATACAAACTGCTGAAACAGTGTCTTTTCTGTCGCTGCACAATGTACTTTATATAATCTCGTCCTTCGTAGTAGTAATAATAATAATAATAATAATAATAATAATAATAATAATAATAATAATAATAATAATAATAATAATAGGTCAATAGTTTGAACGCTAAAATTTCAATGTAGATATTTAAAAAACAACCTTTACAATTGATTTTAATGAGATTTACTCAAGTGACTGAAGTTTAAGGATCATCTTCTGAACATTAATATTACTTAAAGACGGGAATATCGTAATCTCTTTAAGTGCACTTCAAATGCGGTAGACTTACAGAAAGCGCTCTATAAATTTTTGACAGCTCATAGCCTAAACGGCCAACACGTTGATTGCAATAATTGATTATTTTATCCTTTATTTCTTTCTTTCATTCTTTCTATATTTCGTTCTTTCCTTTCCTTCTGTTTTCTTCCTTTCTTTCTTACCTTTCCTTTCTTTCTTTTCTTTCTTTCTTTCCTTTCTCCCTTCCTTTCCTTTCTTTCCATTCTTTCTTTCTTATCTTTCTTTCTTCCCTTTCTTTCCTTTCTTTCCTTTTTCTTTCTTTCTTTCCTTTCTTTCTTTCCTTTCTTTCCTTTCTTACCTTTCTTTCCTTTATTTCTTTCCTTTATTTCTTTCTTTCCTTTCTTTCTTACCTTTCTTTCCTTTATTTCTTTCTTTTCTTTCTTTCTTACCTTTGTTTCCTTTATTTCTTTTATTTCTTTCTTTCCTTTCTTTCTTACCTTTCTTTCCTTTACTTCTTTCTTTCGTTCTTTCTTTCTTTCTTCCTTTCTTTTCTTTCTTTCTTCCTTTCTTTTCTTTCTTTCTTCCTTTCTTTTCTTTCTTTCTTTCCTTTCTTTTCTTTCTTTCTTTCCTTTCTTTTTCTTTCTTTCTTTCCTTTCTTTTCCTTTCTTTCTTTCCTTTCTTTTCCTTTCTTTCTTTCCTTTCTTTTCCTTTCTTTCTTCCCTTTCTTTCTTTCTTCCCTTTCTTCTCTTTCTTTCCTTTCTTCCCTTTCTTTCTTCCTTTATTTGTTTCCTTTCTTTCTTACCTTTATTTCTTCCCTTTCTTTCCTTTCATTCTTTCTTTCTTCCCTTTCTTTCCTTTCTTTCCTTTATTTCTTTTATTTCTTTTTTTACTTTATTTCTTACCTCTTTCCTTTCTTTCTTTCTTACCTTTCTTTCCTTTATTTCTTTTATTTCTTTCTTTCCTTCCTTTCTTTCCTTTCTTTCTTTCCTTTCATTTTCTTTCTTTTTTCTTTCCTTTTCTTTCGTCTTTTCCTTTCTTTCTTACCTTTCTTTTTTCTTTCCTTGTTGCCTTTTTTCCTTTCTTTCTTTTCTTTTTTCCTTTCCTTTCCTTTCGTCTGTTCCTTTCTTTCTTCCCTTTCTTTCTTACCTTTCTTTTTTCTTTCCTTTCTCCCTTTTTCCTTTCTTTCTTTTCTTCTTTTCTTTCTTTCCTTCTTCTCTTTGTTTGCTTCTTTCTTTCATTTTTTGCTTTCTTTTCTCTTTCCTTATTTCTATAAATAAATAAATAAATAAATAAATAAATAAATAAATAAATAAATAAATAAATCCCACATGATGCCAACTGGTCACTTTCTAAACTCACATGTTTCAAACGGAGCACTCTGAGGACACTCATAATCCAAAGGTCTTTGCCAAAACTCGTATGATCCATAATTTCACTCCTGTATAAATAAATACGGTTACAAATCTGAATAGTAATTTTTAATCATTACTCTTTCATTTATTAACCTTCATTGTGAAGAAAATGAACTCCAAGTATTACTAATATTTTTTTCCTCATTTATGAAAATTTTCATTCTTGGAACACGTGAGTTATGACTCTAACAGACTCATATATTTTAATATTTCAGAATCTGTAATTTTGAAATAACCATGTTAGTTTCAATTGCCCTGAAATTACAAAGACATTTCTTCTTTTTGTAATCTGTGCTATTTTATTGTTTATATTAATTGTTTATTTTGTCTTCTTATTTCTGCTTGTCTACAGTGAAGTTTCGAACTCCTGATCACGAGCGTTTGCTCTTACGGGGGTAAATTCTTTAATTTACATTTCTGTTTTATGTATGTAATAGTTTTTAATGTATCTTTTCAATGTGTATAAAATAAAATGAAAATTTAAAGCGAGATTTACGTATTCATTGGTCTTACGTAAAAGAATAAATATCGAAGTAGATTGTATGGTTATAGTTTAGCTGTTAAACTTTACATGCACAAATATTCGCGTTCTTTTACTCTTTTGGAATCCTGAAATTGAAGGGAATACTGACCAACTAGCCTACATAGTACATAAATACCGATTATATAGAGCGTTGTTCCGATCGTGAAGGAAGTTAGATTATATTCGACATCAATGATAGCAGAATAGAGATTGTGGTGGAGCGGTAACACACTAACCGCCAATGAAACCGCTTGAAGGAGCGAATATGTGTAATCGATTGTCCTTTCTCGGCCAGTAGATAACATTTACTGATTGCGTTTCGAACTTGTTTTATGGGTATTGAAGAGCAATGACAGACTGAGTACCACCATATCTATATTACCTTCCACCCCCTTCGCCAATGACTGTGTTGTTTTTTAAATGTTTGTCTAGACGTACTCAATGCGAGAATGCCTAAAGCTGGCAACAGAATTTTCTATTTCGTTTATAATGTTTCCTGTTTCATGAAACTCCGCTGAAGCTATTGATCGATTTTCCATGTATAAGTATTGAGATTCATTCTTCAAAATTTTATAGAAACTCTACAATTTAAACGTAACTTAAATTCAAAATAAAATGAATCAGGGTTTGGAATTTAACCGGTTACATCAGCTTCTTGTCTATGCGGATGATGTGAATACATTAGGAGAAAATCGACAAACGATTAGAGAAAACACGGAAATTTTACTTGAAGCAAGCAAAGCAATAGGTTTGGAAGTAAATCCCGAAAAGACAATAGTACATTATGCAACGAGCCTATAGTGAAGGTAATTAAGGAGCGAGTATGGATATTTATGAAACGAGCGCAAGAGAGTTTCATAATTTTCATACGAGCTTCTTAATTACCATTATAGGCGAGTTTCATACGACTTTTTATGCTTGACCATAATTCTAACTTGATATTATTAATTTTCTTTGTATCTGACCTTGACCAATGTCCCGTATGTTGTGAGATGTGCGCAGACGCGAAAGTATTGATTTTTTCCGAGGAACAGATGTCTTCATTGACCTTGCTAGGCCATAAGAACCTACAGAGATAACATTGAAATTAAATTAGACATTGAAAAACGAGATGACAAATTGAATTTATTTGAATATTATTTACAATTAACGCTAATTATTATAGTAACAGAACATAACCTTCTGCGACAGTATTGGATTTCCAGCCTCCGTGACTTTTCGCTAATTCTCTTTCGATTGCATATCCGAGAATAATCGATACTTGCGGTTTTATAACGGTAGAAAGCTGACCTGTCATTGGCTGAACAGTTGTAACCTGAGTCGTCATTGGCTGAAAGACCTGACCTTTAATGAGTAGGTGTACTTTAATGACATGCATTAAAGGTCTGCTACCAGGTGTATAATTACTACATTTCGGCATGGTCGAGCATAAAGTATATGATTATGTCTCATGACCAGAATATTGTACGAAATGCAACCTCGTATAAAAATTGGAGATTTATCCTTCGAACAGGCGGAAAAATTCAAATATCTTGAAGCAACAGTAACAAATATAAATGACACTCGGGAGGAAATTAAACGTAGACTAAATCTGGGAAATGCATGTTATTATTCGGTTGAGAAGCTTTTGTAATTTAGTTTGCTGTCAAAAAATCTGATAGCTAGAATTTATAGAATAGTTATATTACCGGTTGTTCTGTATGGTTCTGAAACTTGGACTCTCACTTTGAGAGAGGAACAGAGATTAAGGGTATTTGAAAATAAGGTTCTTAGGAAAATATTTGGGGCTAAGAGGGATGAAGTTACAGGAGGACGGAGAAAGTTACACAGCGCAGAACTGCACGCATTGTATTCTTCACCTGACATAATTAGGTACATTAAATCCAGATGTTTGAGACGGGCAGGGCATGTAGCACATATAGGCGAATCCAGAAATGCACATAGAGTGTTAGTTGGGAGACCTGAGGAGAAAAAGACCTTTGGGGATACCGAGACGTAGGTGAAAGGATAATAATAGAACTTAGATAAGGGAAGGAACAGAAAGAAAAAAGGAAGAAAAATAAAGGTGGCGTAGGAACAAAACGTATATAAAAGGAAATAGATACAATAAACTTATCTAGAATTGCACTTTCGCATAGACCAAGAGAAACAAGATTGATTAAACGACCGATGAAGAAATGGGCAGACCAAAGTTTTCGTTTAGCTGTTGCTTCGGGGCAAGGAAATCAGTACCCAAACTTTGTTAAGGTATATCGACTCCAAAAATGTCAAATTTCTCCAAAATTTTGATAAATGATGTTTTTACTTTATCTGGAATCTCATTTCTTCTAGTTTTAAAAAATATCTAACTTGTACCCATTATCTCAATAGTTTCGTAATTATTTGGACATTTATAATATAAGATTAAGCGCGCTATAATTTCTATACCTTACGGCATGCCATCTTCATTGTCTGTTTTCTGTGATTTCATATTTTCCAACATTTATTATCTTTCCGACGGACAAAAAATAGACTTCCAAATGGGCAAAAGATTTCATTTGGGGTACAAATTAAAGTTTAAACATATGGCTGTATCTTTAACTAATATTACTATTTACAATCGATTATAATTATTTTATTACAAAAATATACAAATATACATATATTTTTTCTTAAGTACTCATAATAATGTGGCATGTCTTTTGAATGGTTCAAGATAAATAAATAAATTTTAGTATATAAATATTTAAAGAAAATAATCTGCCCTCCATGAGGGTGACCATAAAGATCCAGAATAATAGCACTACAGAATAATTTAGAAAGACAAGAATTGTTTAGTAAAAAATTCAGAGAAATGCAAACCCAACACATAACATTCTGCATATGTAGGGGATAATTTTGTGGAAAGAAGTTTTACCTAGGTCAGTTTCTAATGGAGTTATTCGATCCAAAATTTTACTGTTTTTTTTTTCAGAAGAAAAAAAAATTCTTTTGACCCTCAAATTCGATTTTTAAGTTTGAATATATAAATTGCTTAGATTGCTCCCAAGAATAATGTCACCTGAGTTTGAAAGACATTAAAGAAGAAATGTGAATTTTTATTCTGACAGTCGATACATAGGCTATTATCTTAAGGGAGATAGTGAATGTAGCGGTAAGTAAACTGGAGTACATCGACAATATAAAATAAACTATTGATACTGTTAACAATATTATTCTACTTTCTAACGTACCGTTATACCTAAATATTTAACCCATCATCATCATCATCATCATCATCATCATCATCATCATCATCAACAACATCATCCTTGCATGTATTGGGCCAAGGACCTCTTGTCCACAGGATGGTAATTTAAAATTTGGCGTGAAATTCTAGAGCGAGGCATTTTGATGACATGTCATCTCCAGTTTTGTCTGTATTTCTGTAAGTATTCCGTAATCGGTTCAATCTGCAGTTCTTTCATAATGTCAAAATTTCTGATGTGATCCATTCTCGTGTATCCCGCTGTACGACGCATATCGCCTATTTAACCCTTAAATTAGCAAAACTTTATTTCTCACACTAGTTTATTAAACCGTGTCGGACTGTAAAGAAAACAACTATCGCAATATATATATTTTAAATATTGTGCAATATTATAGTAGGCTATTGTGAAATTTTAATTTGTGCGAGATCGTGCGTATTTACTTATTTTCCGCACAGAACCAATACGCGCGGTAAGTGTGAAATACCACATTCAGTATTCCCAACGTAACACACATGACAATTTCCCTCTTCTTACCGCTTAAGCGCGACATTCATTTTACTGCTTTAAGCTTTTAACATATTATTTTTAGAGACGTTTAACATAGTAATAATTATAAATTGGAAACTTACCACTGCAATTTCACCTAAATTGCAATGTTAATTATTGTTTTTAAATATTTGCAAAAATTAAGTAGAGTCTACTACTCCACGAAACTTATTGCATTCCTGATACAAGTAACATTAAGGAAGCCGTGAAAAAATCAACAAGATACCAAATGCCGATGTTATTACTGCAATATGTTATATAAATAATATTGTTAAAATATTAAAATGAAAAATAAATCATTACATAACCTTACCGTTTGTTTTAAGTTCGCATTTATAGACTGGGGGAAAAAAAAAGACAGACGTATATCACGGCCTGCTGGAGTATAGTAAACACAGAAAACATTTTATAGCAACAATGTTGAAAAAAGATATTTTGGTGTTCCGAAGTTGCCGTCATTAAACAGAAACCAACATGGAGATTTCATTGCAACTAATTAGAAATTCGTCTTTCAGGTATGTAATAAACGATATTCGCACAAAATAATGTACGATACACGAGAGGTATGCTTGTTTTCATGTTCTCGGAAATTAAAAAAGCTCAACTACTTTTCGCTTTTTCAATCTTTTCTTCGACCATGAAAACGTCAACATACCGCTCTTGTAACGTATATTACTATTTCCTACCATTTTTTTTCTATTGTTATATTAAAATTATAGCACATAGCCTATTAACGTGTTGTATCCTATAGGATTCTTTACAAATTTAAGGGTTAAGCATTTCCACTACTCTAATATGATTAATTGCATAACAAAGAATTGCTACACTGACAGTAGCGGCATTTTTTTTATAGATGCCAGTTTGCCTGCTGGAGTTGAAAATTCCCACGTGACGTATGTGATTATAAAATTATTAAATGTCAGGTTACGTACTTTTTTAATCTTTTGTTACAGGCCCTCATCAACCTTTGCTCTCTGGCCAACAATCTCTCGTATTAGGTCTCTACATATCGCATAATAGGACAACGAAACTGAATGACGTCAAAAATTGTAATAAAATCGTATGAAGCAACGACAAATAATTCTGCTCTCGCTGTCAGATGTGAGGAGTGTTTGATGTGACGGTCACTGATCAATCCACGGCTGTGCGCGAGGAGATCCATCATCGTCAGACACTCGTGTATGTCCCTTTTTTATTGTGTAGTTTTGTCCTCATCTCTGTACTGTGCATCATGCCCAGACAATCGATAATTAGGTTTTTCGCCTGGTGTGGGGCTGCCAGTTCGTCTCATTCCTGGATAATTAAAGTAATATATCCACATGGGTATATCAGTTAATTTTCATTTTGTACAGTTGTCAAAAAAAAAAAAAAAAGTGGCCGCACTCGTGAACAACGAATATTTTCTAAGTCGACTTCGGGTCACAGCGATGTTACACGATGCATGTGCTTGTAGAAGCAGTTTCGGAACTATGTAAGTATCCCATATCTGCGTCTCGTAGACCAGCGGTAGAGTGCCTGCTTAATGATTCGAAGGTTGTGGGTTCGGACCTTTTTCAAATTTTCATTTTAGTTTTAATCGATCTTTAGCGATATAAATAATATTAAAATTATCATTTATATTCTGTCATCGTCCTTTATCGATATTAAGTTATTTATATTTTGTTATCGTTCTTTTAGCGATATATAAATAATATTCAAGTTATATTTTTTTGTATTGTGTTATCGTACTTTAGAAATATAAATAATATTCAAGTCATCATTTGTATTCTGTTATAATTCTTTAACGATCATGGGAAGAACACTTATGTATGTATGTTCAGAATGCCTGGAATGTCGTGTCTAAGAACAGTCGCTATTTGCAAAGACTAGTCGATTCCATGCCCACTCGACTACAAGGTGTGATCAAGATAAGGGAAAGATAGACTAAATATTGAATCGTGGCTTTTTTGTTTTTTCAACGCTTAAATGTTTGAATGTTCTAAGGCAGACACCAATAACTTTGTTTTGTTTATGCCACGAAAGATATTTTTGTTGAGAATAAAATCTTTTTTCTTCCCATTTGCAGCCACAATGTCATAATGATAAAGTTATGGCATAATACATTAATGAACCTGATGTTAATTATTAAAATAATCGTAAAAGAGAAAGGGACAATTATGTATATTTTGTCTTTCTCTCTTAAAAATAAAACAAAAAACAATATAAAAAGAGCTGGGTTGTATTCGAACGCAGGACCACACGAATACTAAGCTGGAACGTTACCATTACACCATCAAGTAACACACGGAATACTCTAATTATAACTGTAGATATCAGGCAACGTGGTCAAACAACATGTAACATGGCCTGTCTCCGAATTGTAGCGAAGATACCCGAAGGAAACTTTGTTTCTGGAGAGCGGCCACTTTTTATTTTGACAACTGTACATAGTAAAAGGCTAAAACTCGATTTCTATCAAATTGAGTACCGGGCCTTTCCAGGAGTAGTGCAGAGGTCAATGAATGCATGGGAGTCATTCCATAAAAATTTTTGAGAATATGCCACTGATGTCATGCATTTTTTTGGGATTTTAATATTATAATAATGTTATTATGAAAATAAATTGAACTGCCAACTATGACCGCCATATCATTAATATTTTAGTCATACGGATGGCTGAAAAATGGATGGCAGTTACATGTTATCCATCATTTAAAATATTCTAGACACTCTATATGAAGTGTCATCGAAACTCAACAGACGCCATTGTAAACCCGAATAACCATATTTTAATACCTTTACAGTAAGACTAATCCGAATAATATTAAGGCATCCTAATAAAAACACTTCATTGAAAAAAAAAGAAATCGTTTTATATTCGAATGCAACAAATTAAATTCATGCGAATTTCATTCGTATTAAAGAAAATCTTATTCCTAATCAATCACCCAAGTTTTATGACTTTATCTAAAAAAACCTGTGAATAACTAAATTAATAAAATTATTAATTTTTGTTCCGACTGTTGAAAATCGCTTGCTATGTGTGGCGGTTGCAGCGTTAGCGAGACTTCATAACAATGAATAATCTCAAATGTCCATCTCCCTGACCTTGATCGCGCAACATTCTGTACGACCGGAGAGCCTACCTGCTGAGCTCCTTTGTTCCGGTGAGTTATTTTCATTAAAAACTGACATGATATTTAAGTCAATATTCTGAAATTTTCACAGTGGAATCAAGATATCCTAAAGAATTAAACACATGTTTTTTCGCCTGTAAAAATGAATTGCATTTTGCGTTCGATATATTTTTAAATATTTTACGGTGGGTAACTATTAAAAAAAATTATATATATTTTTTTCATTTAAGGACATTGCATTGAAATCATTTTTTCTTCTTCTTTTACATAGTAAGAAAACTTATGAATGAAACCGTGTTCTTTGTTAAACCAATATTTTAAATTCTGATTGCTGCCAAACTATGAAAGATATAAATACAGCATTGCTTGGAATTCGTATTTAGAACATACAAAATAACCTAATACAATGCGGTATTGTTAACTTTTGAGACATCATGGTTCAAAAACATACTTTTTTTTTGCATGGAATGACCCATGGCGCTCTACCTCAGATAGCAATAACAATACGCTGTTGACCAGGTTTAGGATCCAGGACACTTTAGCAATCCACGTATCCCTGAACATAGTAGACATACATACTGTGAATGTGAACAACGACGTCAAAGTGCTTCGTTATATTCTACTGTTAACAGTACAATCCAGTGACGGTGGAAAATGAAGTACCTCACACGTTTTCACGTCCCTCGGTGACGTTGAAGTCGTTTGCGTTACAATGAACAACCATGTAATATATATTTGCAATTAGTTCGAAAAAACTGTTCACTATATACAAGGTGATTAAAAAATCCCGATCCATTTTCATGAAACTGCAGAGGAACGTTTTTCTTTTACAAGTAATATAAACGATGCTTACTGAAGAAGAGAAAATAGCCGTAGTTTGTGGACGGTTGAAAGGGTTAATCTATGCTCATGTCCAGGAAGTATTTTTGCAGAAACTTCACAAACTTGATCCATCAAGGACAAATATTAGGATCTTTGTTTAAGTTGGTTATTTAACGATGTTTTATCAACTATTAGGTTATTTAGCGTCGATGAGATTGGTGATAGCGAGATGGTATTTGGCGAGATGAGGCCGAGGATTCTCCAGAGATTACCTGGCATTCACCTTACGGTTGGGGAAAACCTCGAAAAAACCCAACCAGGTAATCAGCCCAAGCGGGGATGGAACCCGCGGCCGAGCGCAACTTCAGACTGGCAGGCAAGCGCCTTAACCAACTGAGCCACGCCGGTAGCCTATTAGGATCTTGATGAACAAATTTCTCAGAACTGGATCTGTACTGAATGAAAAACGTTCAGGAAGATCAGCAACTTCGGTAGAAACAGGGTTCAGCATACAGGATGCAATTGAACGTAGCCCTGGAGCCTCAACTCGCAGACCCAGCAGAGAGCTTGGTGTATCCCAGTCAACCATATGGAGAATCCTACACTTTAAGCTTTCCTACCATATCTAGATGCTGAATGCGCTTGAGGATGAAGACCATGCATCTCGCGAGGTCATGTGTTACGATTTTTATGAGACTTAAAGCATACGGGCTATTCCATAAGAAATCGATCAGTAAAAAACCTCGCATTTTTTTAATACTCTAATTTTTCCCCTATTTATACAAGGTGCTGAGGACAGTGCATTTTCAAAAATATACTATCGAAAGTCAAACGGTTTTCGTACTATTTAGCGACAAATTTAGCGTATTTTATAAAATCAAGCCTCTTTCAGCATTCAGAACTCTGGAACCGTTTACTGCAGAGCATTGAACGGGAGCTCACTTTGAAGCTGACATTTGGTAGGTTATGTTAAGAAGTAATCCTTATTTTTATTGTATACAGAGAGACAGATAAACTGATTTTACTTACTTTCAGGCTTTTTGCCCATTTGTAAAAATGTGAAAAAATTTGAGAAAAATACTTGCATTATTATGAGGGATTCGGCATTGTTTGCTTAATGGCTCGGCAATAATTTTCGAGGGTATTAAATAAATTATTTTCACACGCCTGGACTTGAACGGCCCAGTACAGAAAGCACTGGCCGAGGGCTGAAGATAAGCGAGCGTTGGGCGTCATTTTACTCCTGTGTTTATGAAAACTTGTGATAAAGCTAGCCCAGCTATGCGCTACTAGACGAAACATGACGTGTTTGTCTCCTGGCTTTGATTGTCTGGGCTAAATCCCGCCTCACAGTCAGCTGGTTAGTTCACGCGCGTACTATTTATTTTCTTTATTTGATATTTTCAATATTTTCTTATCAATGGTGCACCAGTAAAAAATATGTGTTTATTTGTACTTTCAATGGGGAATCTAACCATATATTTAAAAAATATTTTTTCGTGGGCAAAGGCGTCTTAATGAAGAAAAATCTAAATTTCTCCATTTCCATAAAAAGTAAGAGAAACTGTTTACATGTCAATATAAACTTTAATTTCGCAGCATTAAAATAAACCGTGATTTTGATCATTGGGTGAAAGGGTTTCGGAGCCACAACAGTTTAAAGTTGCTAATTTTATGAAAATATGATAAATTTAAATATTTTAAATTTAAACACTATGAAGTTCTGATGCCTCAAACTTTGCACAAAGCATTGTATCACAGTTGTCAACGGACAGAAAAAGGTTCATTGTATTTAAAAATTCCAAGGTCAATTTTCTCTATATTTCGGTCGATTTGAGATGGAATAGCCCATACGGTTGATTGGGATACACCAATACACCAATACACCAATAAAAATAGAGAATGAACTATTCAGAAGTGTCTTTTTTTAATTGGCTAGTGTTCTGAAGCTAAAAAATGTGTTGTTAATTGCTTTATACAAATTTAGTTTTTCAATTTTTAACTGAAAAATTACACAATTCTTAAGCACTTATCACAAAAATTGTTACAAATCATACTACTTTAGGAACTTGATTTTTTACAATTTCATTATGCATCCTAATTTACAGTCTTAAAGAATCTACAAGAGTGGCATCATTTGTAACAATTGCTATGATAAATTCGTAAGAGCAATGTAATTTTGTAGTTAAAAATCGAAAAAAAGAATTCTGTTCTCTGGAATTCACAACACATTTTTAGCTTCAGAATATTAGATAATTAAAGAAATGATACTCCTGAATAGTTCATTTTTTATTTTTAATATTATTTTACCCTTAAAACTCAAGAATAATGATATTTTACAAACAACTTCATATTAGTGTAACTCTGAAAATATTGAGATTAGGACAAATGTTTATATGACATTCGTTGTTCAGAATGTCTTCGGAAATAAGGTCCGTAAGTGACGGTAAATCCTCGTGGATCACCCTGTATATATGATCCAGTACTTTAAACTCAACATAATTATCGACAATTACTCCTTAGTGGCCAATATTGATGATCATGAAACTAGAAATAGTGAACAAATTAATATTCTATACTGTAGATTACATAAGACTAACACAAAATTTTCTGTTATGGGGATAAAATTGTATAATAAGCTTCCCAGTCAATATTATAAGTTACCAACCAATAGCTTTAAAACTAAATTTTATAATTGGTTATCGAATAATCCTTTTTACTCTGTTGGTGAGTTTAACACAAATTTGTATGAAACTGTTTTTTAATAATTACACTTAATTACATCTAGTAATAATTAATACATTAAAGGTGAAGTGTTTGCATTAATTTAATAGTTTCAAATTATTTCATGTTTTCATTGTTTTAATTAAATTACTGTTTTAATTTACTGTTCCGAAATTTTATCACTAAGGAGGCATTGAGAATAATATTTTTTGCGTTGGTACAATCATTAATGCAATATGGTATAATATATTGGGGTGGAGTAGCATCATCTGTGCTTAATCCATTAATTTTATTACACAGAAGATTAATAAAAAATTGTCTAACAAAAAATATAGATTACCCAACAAATTTAATGTATACACATTTTCAAGTATTAACTATCGAAGAAATTTATAAATATAGTTTACCGACTTATTACCACAGAAATAAAATAAAACCTAAATATAATCGACATGAATATCGTACTCGAAGACAAAAGTCTACTTTCCCATTAATTGAGCCTAAATGTCATACAAGTGTATCTCTTAAACATGGTGCTACTTTCGACTTTATACTAAAATTACAAACAATTTTTCAAATTTGAAATATTTTAAAATTGACGCTTAAAAAAAGGAATTTATAAAATTATTCATGCTATATAATATTAACAAATTGTCTATATTTTTTACCTTTTATTTCTGTCGACTATATTCATGTTTTTATTCAATTTCACTGGCTTCTGCCTGATTGTCAATTTATATTAAACGTGTTTTTTCTCTCTTTTTCTTGTTCTGTCTTTTTTTTTTTTTTGCTCTTGTGTATTATTTATTTAGAATTTATAAAACAGTTATATTACCGGTTGTTCTGTATGGTTGTGAAACTTGGACTCTCACTCTGAGAGAGGAACATAGATTAAGGGTGTTTGAGAATAAGGTGCTTAGGAAAATATTTGGGGCTAAGCGGGATGAAGTTACAGGAGAATGGAGAAAGTTACACAACACAGAGCTGCACGCATTGTATTCTTCACCTGACATAATTAGGAACATTAAATCCAGACGTTTGAGATGGGCAGGGCATGTAGCACGTATGGGCGAATCCAGAAATGCATATAGATTGTTAGTTGGGAGGCCGGAGGGAAAAAGACCTTTAGGGAGGCCGAGACGTAGATGGGAGGATAATATTAAAATGGATTTGAGGGAGGTGGGGTATGATGATAGAGACTGGATTAATCTTGCACAGGATAGGGACCGCTGGCGGGCTTATGTGAGGGCGGCAATGAACCTTCGGGTTCCTTAAAAGCCATTTGTAAGTAAGTAAGTATTATTTGTTTGAATTAAGTTACTTACTGTATTCAGTAAACTGTCCTTGTAAATATTATATTATTGACTAAGACCACACTGTACACGAGCCTGGCTCTTACGGTACTGGCTAGAAACATTTTTGTTTCGTAATTTTAATTTGTACTCAGTAGCTAGCTAGTTAAATAAATAAATTATATTATATTTGCGTTTTTGAAATGTGTTATTTGTTTTTTAATGTATCTATGACGCAGCCTATTACTGTATGTCTAATGGCGTAGAGAAATTGAATTGAATTGATATTGCTACTCACAGGACCCAGCCAGCGGACTGTTAAATAATTATAGCAATTAATTAGTGAGATTAACTGCATTAGTAATACTAAGGCATTTCTAAACATAGAAAACGTATCTAACCTAAGATATGGTTATTGGCCTAAAAGTCCTACCCACAATGCTAATACAGTGTAAATACTGATAAGCCACCATACGTTGTGTGAGGATGACTCATTTGGAATTTTTCCCCTTCTAATTACTCAGTCAAGCAAATAAAGCTCTGATATCTAAAGAGTAAAGTTGTTCGTCAGTGCAGTGTTAGGAAAACTTGTTGGATTGTTGCTACAGCAACAGAAGTTGAGTTCACATTCCAATAGATTTTGTAGTGTGGCCAAAGACCTCTAGATGTTAGGTTTCAGAAGTTTTGAAATCGCATTAAGGAAGTTTGAAGAAGTTCTGTAAGAAATGTTTGAAAATTACAAGTTAAATTGAGTTCAAAGTTTCTTATTTCATTTGATTGTTTCGTTTTACTTTTCAAGCCCTTAGAAAATGAAATTTCAGACACTTCAGCCTTAATTGGAACCAAACAGTGCAGATAATCATTTGCAGAAGCGCCACATTAGCAAGTTCATTGATTTATGCCCAACTCCATTAATCAATTACCGTATTTCTGTGCATCCGTGCAGAATTATGGGCAGTTGGAAACGTAACGTCTAAAGCCTTGGTTTTTCTGAACCGACGCATGCGACGTGCGAGATGCGAGGCCCGCCTCGCACGAATCCGGACTACACGAGAGATAGTGGTTTCTATGCAGTGTTGCCAACAGTTCGTATAATCCCGCTAGATGGCTTTCGAAAACCCGCGATTTTGTAACAAATATCTCTAGATTTTAATGTATACTTATTATTCAATAATAATAATAATAATAATAATAATAATAATAATAATAATAATAATGGTCAAGATGGAGCATCCACCCGCCAAAGTAACGAATATTGCACACTTTTATCATTGCCAATGTGGCGTTATAAAGCAATTTTGAAAACTTTTATCACAGACACAACATATTTAAATTCTTATTGCACGATGTAGCTTAATATCAAAGACGGACATCTGTCGTCTCCATAGTTTTGATATAGAGGCAATTTTTTAATTCACAGTGTTCTTTATAATATTTAACACGATTTATTTTATAAATGTAATGTTAGAGTTTGCATATGGTTTCACTATAACTGGAAATAACATGAAAAATTGTATAAAAAACCACAGCTATCTAAATTTCGATTGAGGTCAGATGTCCGTCTTTGATATGAAACTACTCGTTACCGTTAAAACCCAAAATTCGACAAAACCAGTTTCAACTAGTAAAAACTAGTTTTAAATTATAGATAGATAGAAAGTGACTTTTCGTAAGATCTAGAATCAATGACAGGTCAGGTTTGGTTTGTTTAGGTTTTTTTAGGCTTTTACCAAACAAAAACCTAAACAAACCAAACCTAACCTGACACTGATTACAGATCATACGAAAACTCACTTTCTATCTATCTTTATTTGCTTAAACTAGTTTTTACTAGTTGAAACTGGTTTTGACGGATTTCGGGTTTTAACGGTAACATATATAATATGGAATTATCACTACATTAACACATCCATCATTTTACAAAACACACACTGAACGAATTAAATGTAATTATGAAAGCCACTTATAATGCGAATATGAATTTTATTTCAGAAACTTTAAAGATTAAAAACCGATAGTATTGCCGCTAAGCGGGATAATATAATTTTACCCGCGAGACGGTTATCCAAAAAAAAGCTAGATTTAGCGGGAAAACCGCTGAATTGGCAACACTGTTTCTATGGCTGCGAAGTGCGCAGACCTCGCATCTCTCAGTTATAGAAACCACTCACTCTCTCTCGTGTAGACCGGATTCGTGCGAGGCGGGTCTCGCATCTCGCACGTCGCATGCGTCGGTTCAGAAAAACCAAGGCTTAAAGCTCGTTTACACTATTCAACTAACTTGAATTCAAGTCACTTGATTCGACGAATTTGAAAAGTGTGAACTATGTTTCAAGTTGACTTGAAGTCAAATAACATCTTCAATTCAAGTTTCAAGTGAAGTTGAATCCATTTCTACTTTTTACTTGACGTGAAAGGACACTTGAAACAACTTCAAGAGTGGGAAAGTCACTTGATAACTTCAATTCAAGGGGAAAAGCGCGCGAATTTAAATTAACAGCTGTTTGAAGAGCGTTAAACTAAGGGCTTATTGTTTTTCTGTTGTACTTGAAACGTAAAAATAATAGGAAATAATAGTAAGTGAAATAATAACCAAATATTTGAGTTTCTGGAGTTGTATAAAACCCTAGATCAGAGGTCTCAAAAAAGCGTATCGCATTTCGTGCTCTCGATGCAGCCCGCCGAACACAGTGTGCTGTAAGGGGAAGAGACTCGTACCTCAATAGATTGGAGCGATCAGTGGGTGATCGCGGCAACGGTCTGCTTAGGTTTACAAATAATAACATCAAAAGAATAAGAAATATCATACGTTTGTATATTATTTTCACATACTATGAAGCTGGATTACAGTCTGTTGCTATTGACACAAGCCATTGCAAATTTAACCTCTTCTGTTCTATGGTGCCTTTCAGTGCCTGGAAAAGATCTTCTCCAGTTGTATTTTGTAATTACATCTAGAAGACATTCAGACACAGTAAAATGTTCATTAACTCCTCGGATGAAAATGGCTAGGTGAGCTTTTTCATTTCTGTCTGTGCTTTCGTCCAATGCAAGTGAGTAAGCTACAAACTGGTTAATTGTGGTTTCGACTTCAGATTCAATTACATTTACAATCTTGAAATTGCTTCTCTGAACTGTAATTGGAAACAATTTAATTTTCTCAAACTTTGACTTTGTTCTGGACATGGTATTTTAGTAACGTCCTGTATGCACAAATGATTCTTCTGTAAAGGGCTTCATTGACTTTCCAATATTCCAAGCTAGAACATAGGTAGCAAGAAGCTTTTATTGTTTAAGAATGAGGACACGTGTGTGATTTGTGTTTGTATTTTCTTCTTTTATATTTATCAAAATATTTGTAGGCCTACGCACTTCACCTAAAATTAAACGAAAAACTATATGTTTGTCATGCGGAACTGAGTGTAAACGTATTGTAATATATTGATCATTATGTATAACCAACAATTATACAGATAGCCCCAAAATAAATTCTTTTCACATGTCCCACATACCTGTAATTGTATGATATTCTTAGTGAAGTGTCGAGTATTATCGTCCCATGTTGAATTTTAACACACCCTTAAGAATTTTCGAACAAATTAAGCATTTCACATTCTACCCACTAACTAAAAAAAAATGTCTCTTCCTATTCACCCTTGAATGTACTACGTCCATGATTAGAAGACATTGTGAAAATGTAGAACAGTCCGACCAACACAATGATAATGACAGTCCGCCTCTGCTCTTCGTTTGCGCATAAACACTGAGTACAGTACAGGTGGGGATGGGTGAGGCGGAGCGGCTCATTACGTACTGCCTTCGGTTCCGTTCAGGGGCTTACTCGTGAGTACGCTTTTGGATACGTCTACCCTAGATTATTATATACCCAGATAGGTCGGCCTTATAAGCTTTGAGGTTAACTTTTGTCAGGTTTACTACGCTGCCATCTAGTTGTTACATAAGGAGTCACATCATAATTCCCATTTGAATTGCATTAGCGACTGTACTGCCATCTCGTGTTCGTTTACGGCGGATGGGTGGCGATCCTGGCGGTTGTTCTCTTCAAAGTGGTGCCGATTTTAACATAGCGATGAGTTATCTGTTACATATAATTATGATCTAGAATAAAACTCACGAAGGCTTGTGGATTATAGAAACTGCAAAGTATCGAGACAGAAATTCAAAGGAAGCTGCCAAGGAAGATTTCATTGAGGAATTGAACAGCAGAGATTTTAACGCGGACACAGATGAGGTACGAAAGACAATTTATCGGCCGAAACTTACATGGTTCAATGTGGTTGACAGATTTATTTTTGGGGGGAACTGTAACATCTTCAAAATAATCATTTTCAATTATGGTAAATCAGACCTGTTTATTTTATTACATTTAAATTAAGAATTATTAAATCTGCTTGAAGATTTCACGTATTCTATTTGTAATGGTCAAGGGTCATGTATTTTTTTTACTAATTGAATCCCTAACCCATACTGGAATTGAGTTGTGTGTTGAGAATTTCATTTCAGGACACAAACACTCTTTGACTCCACATTACACTACATAAATACACTCTCACAGGGAACGCAAATGAAAGGCGCCAAAACCAGCACCAACCAGTTCTGAAGATGGCCCATAACAGGCTGAAACTAGTTGACCAAGTACAGTGGTACTCTCCTAAGTTCGACTGAACAGAATTGAAAGTTCAGTCCAATAAGGGTAGTGGGTGTGGCAGGTGAAATGAATACAAATTCTTATTGGTTATCCATCAACGAATAGAGTACTATATTTGCATTTCCTGTCCGCCCCGAGACTTGTGTATGCGCTTCTAGTACCACAGTGGGTTTCGACAGTTCCGTCTCACAAACGGCACAATTCTCAAAGAGAAAAAGAAGAGTTCATTAATTTAAAGCCAGTGATTAAATGTGGATGTCCTTATCATTAAAATATTCTGTTTTCCTTTAATAAAAGTATCACTACAAGACACAGAACCAATTCCCATACAAATGGTAAACTCATTTCTTAGTGTCCATATAGCGGCGTGTCTAATTCTCGTATGTAAGCAGTCGAATTATAGAATGTCGAACTTAGAAGCTTCCACTGTACTATAATATTCAACACGTGAAGGCTAAATAATACATATTTCGAAGTGATATAGTGTTAAAAGGTGTGTAATCAAGATGTCTAACGTTCAGATTTTTTGAGAGCAGATTGGATGACAAAAGCTTATCAGCCGAATAATAACAGGCATTTCCCATATTTGGTGTGTGGATAAGCTTCAGGGCTTCTACCGCGTGGCCTTGGTGTTATTGGCTGACGTTTCGACCGCTGTGTTGTGGCCATCTTCAGAGCAGTTGTTGGATAAGGATGTAGTCTGCCAGCACTTATATATATAGTAGTCTCGATGGGGGAGTACTTGCTGTGATAGGTCGTAGGTTCTCCTTCTGGCATCTGATTGGGCCCATGTTGTCCAATCCGGTTGAGATCTGTATGAATGGGAGTATTCATATTAAATACTGGCCCTCATAAGGTCCGAAAGAGTGACCTTGATACCAATCCGGTTGGAGTCTGATATCAAGGTCACTCTTTCGGACCTTATGAGGGCCAGTATTTAATATGAATACTCCCCTTCATACAGATCTCAACCGGATTGGACAACATGGGCCCAATCAGACGCCAGAAAGAGAACCTACGACCTATCACAGCAAGTACTCCCCCATCGAGACTACTATATATATAAGTGCTGGCAGACTATTTCCTTATCCTAAGGTATTCCGTGGTTTTCCTAAGGCGTAAGACAAATGTCGGGATGAGCCCTATAAGAAATGGGCCACGGACCTATATGCCCTTCCCCATATATATTCCCCTTTTCTTATAAACGACGTATGCCCTAGTTCAGAACCTATAAATTGTCTATTAAATGTACGAGGTCACTCAATTAGTCGCAATTTGAAAGGACAGGGACCTCTCAAATTGCAGATTTAGATTTCACGGCGCTTCTTCCGACGGCCTTCACATGCCTTGTCATCGAACAACAGATGACAGCGTCTTGCCATCCTAACGGCAAACACCAGCCATCTCCTCCTCGCCCCGTTTCGTCCCCCCTCGCGTATGTGGTACCTAAGAGGTTACGTCCAATTTCGGCTTCCCCTTCAAAATTTTCTAGAGCTCCTTCAGTGGAGCAGCGTAACCCGGAGTGAGACTTGTGGCCAACGGGCTTGGAGCTCACATATTTAGTTTTGTACAGCCCCCAATCCCTTGCAAGGACGCGTTTTGCGTACCTTTTAAATTTGAACTCCCAAATCTTTTTCGATTTTTTCGATTTCCTTATCTAACAACTGCTCTGAAGATGGCCACAACACAGCGGTCGAAACGTCAGCCAATAACACCAAGATAACGCGCTAGAAGCCCTGAAGCTTATCCACACACCGTGTACACCAGCCGCGGAAGCCTACGCGAACACATTTCCCATATTTATTCTGCGTTTAATTTTCTCCCGAGTGTCATTTATATATTTTATTGTTACCCCAAGTTATTGAATTTTCCACCTTTTCAAAGGATAAATTTCCAATTTTCATATTTCCATTTCGTAAAATATCGAGGAAAACACCCTCCACAGAAACGTTTAATACTGGAGTAATGAGCATGACCCCCTATCATGAACAACTGTCATTCGACAGCCTCATTGAATCCCTCTACTGTTCTCCAACCAGGAATATGCTTACTATTGCGTCATCTATTGGAGCGAAGTATATAATATTATCGTTATAACGTGTGTTTAAAAACCATGCGCTCTCCTGCATTTGTTATTTCCTGTATGGAGAGATTAAAAGACCAGGAGATTAACAGTGATCTAATTTTGTAACTAGGGTAGTATAAACATGTGTGTGTCAATGTTATTGTTTGTACTGTGAGAGCGAGCCAATAGAGATATGTGTACCCACGTGTGTGCCTTATGACATCAACATTCATTCACAGCATTACCCCGCTTCGTCTCATCCGGCAGAGACTTTCTCGTGGTTTGAGCACGAAATAGTATGCCACTATTGTTAAGGGGAGACTCCACTGAAAACCATGAACATTTTCCAAAATATTTTTATTGGCTATTTCACTTCTTTAGAATGTATGCCAAATGGATTTAGTTGAATTCTGATTACAAAATGTTTAATATTATTAACTCTAGTCTGTAAGGGGCGTGGCATTTAAAGAACTGTCAAAATTAAGTCTTCATCAAAGTATTCTTTTTTACAAATTTCTTATTACAAATGTAGGAGCAGTTTGTTCTAAAGTTGGCTTCCTGAAGTTACAAGGTGAATGTAGCGGAGGAGAATTTTAATATATATGTGTTACATACGAGTAAATAATCATTTTACTTTGAAATCCATTTTTCCGTAAGTTTATTTTTCTTAATTCAACACCAACTTTGCTATACCAAATATTAATAAATTTGGATGAAAATTTTACTGCAGGTATTTATAAGGTAGCTGCATGTTTCTATGCATTTATTTTGTAAGAAATGCTGCTAATTTATTTTATTAATATTTTTATCATGAGTTACCGAAAACATAACATTTTAAATTAAAAAAGAAATTGAAGTGAATAATGAGTTATTTCATAAAACGAATGCATAGAAATGTTTCTCTATGTCTTATGAATGTAACCAAAACAAAGGGATTTTACAAATTGAGATCTTCTACTAAAAACTTGAATTTGAACATATTTCTTAAAAAAATAGAAAAAAATAAATACAAAATTAAAAGCCAAAAACATTTTGGAGTTCAAATTTTGATTTTTGTTAGTCCTTTATACATTAAACATCCTCTCAAAATTTGGTTGAAAAAATGATTAAGAAAAAAGTTGTCATTTTTAGTGGAGTATCCCCTTAACAGATAGCGCCACTAATTTCAGAAAAAGAACCGTGTCCCATTTTATAACTCCATCCCATATTATCTCCTTTTCATCTAATAAATTAACCATAGATCTCGATTACACAACTTTTAACACTGTATTACTTCGGAATATGTATGATAAGACTTTCCTGTGTTAAATTCTAACGTACCTTGTTTACATGTTTCGACCTTTTTATGGGTCATCCTCAGAACTGGTCGTTGTTGGTCTTGGCGCCTCTTGTTTTGTTTCCTGTGAGGGTGTGTTCGTGTGGTGTAATGTAGAGTCAAAGAGTGTGTTTGTGTGTGTTGAGAATTTCGTTGGGGTGTGTTTTCGTGTGTCTGAAATAAACAACTAAATTTCAGAACACACACACACTCTTTGACTCCACATTACACCACACGAACACACCCTCACAGGAAACAAAACAAGAGGCGCCAAGACCAACAACGACCAGTTCTGAGGATGACCCATAAAAGATCGAAACATGTAAACAAGGTACGTTAGAATTTAACACAAGAAAGTCTTATCATACATATTCCGAAGTAATAAATTAAGTCACCAGCGTGGCTCAGTCGGTTAAGGCACTTGCCTGCCGATCTGAAGTTTCGCTCGGGCGCGGGTTCGATCCTCGCTTCGGCTGATTACTTGGTTGGGTTTTTTCCGAGGTTTTCCCCAACCGTAAGGTGAATGCCAGGTAATCTATGGCGAATCCTCGGCCTCATCTCGCCAAATACCATCTCGTTATCACCAGTCTCATCGACGCTAAATAACCTCGTAGTTGATACAGCGTCGTTAAATAACCAACTAAAAAAATCTAAAAAATTATAGCCTGAACAGGATTACTATTCGCAACCTTGTTGTGAAAACTTGAAACGGCACTTTTTTTTTTTTTGTTATTTCTCTATGGTCCTAAGGGCCGATTGTATAAACCATTTAATCTTAGATCAGAGGTTAAATTGATCCTCGTTCTAGCTGAACTTGGAATTTTGTGTTGTATAAAGTCTAATCTGAGATTAATTTGTCTTAAACTAAAGTCAACTTTGACTGAAGAAATTTCTCCGATTAAGTTAAATGATCCAAGTTCAGTTTCTGCTTGAAGTATACGAGTGGCAGATTGTGCAAAAAGAATAACCATTATTATTAATATATATATATATATATATATATATATATATATATATATATATCAATTTCTTGCCTTAATATACAAACATTCTTATATTTTATAAGACTTTATCGTGTTCAGCAGCATCATATAACATAACCTAAATTATATTATGTTTATAACCATTAATTATTAATGGATATGATAGGTACATTCATAAATTTTCAATTAACTGTATTACTAAACGAAAATTGTCGTTTTATAAAGCTTTATTATGTTTAGCAGTATCAAACACCATAACATGATAACAACTTGGAGAACAGTCAATCTTTTTATTGTCCGCCATTATTCACAATGCACAAAACAAACCAGTGTCTCCAACAGAGTGTGCGGAAAGTCGCCAAAAAGTAGTTGGAAAGTCGCTAGATTTCTCATTATCAACAAAGAAAGATTAAATTTTGTCACTATGAGGTGCTAATAAGGTCGCTAAATCTCTATTATAAAAGTTAAAAGAAATTGTGGTCGAAAAATGAATTAAAGTCGCTAAATTGGCTATATTGAACAAACCTGTACAACATGGCCCGCGCATCATATACTTCACCTGTTTATGCGATGTTGCCAAGTCCTTTTCACGTGAACTTAGATTGCATTTGAACCAAGGTAATTTCATCGTAAAAAAGTGTCTGGACTCGGTTCACTTTCCGATCTTCGATCAAAATTGATCTTTAGTCAGGGAGTTTTATACAATTGGGCCTAAGTCCGATAGGCCAGCTGTCACTGCAGACAGACTAAGCAACAAGTGCCGGGACTTACCGCTGGCACGGATCCACCATTTATGGGGAGACGACAGGCCCAGTTCGAGTTCTGCTTCCCCTCCGCATTGCTGTCCCGGACATTGTTCTCTTTAGATTTATGGACACTGACCTGTTGCTGTAGTTTCAATTCCTCCGCGAATTTAGTACGATTCACTGTCTGATGCAGTATGCTTAGCTGTTTCTTTTCTCGTGTAATGAGATTTCCAGTTTAGAAGGCGACATTAGAGTACGGTTGATGAATCTTTCGATTGCAATGTATTATGGGCAGAACAGCTCAATTATTTACAACGATGCAATTTGTTTTATTTATTTAACTAGCTAGCTAGTGAGTACAAATTACATTTATAAAACAAAAATGTTTCTAGCCACTACCGTAAGAGCCAGGCTCGTGTACAATGTGGTCTTAGTCAATAATATAACATAACATTTACAAAGACAGTTTACTAAATACAGTAAGTAACTTAATTCAAACCAATAAATACAACACAAGAGCAAGAATAAAGAAGAAAGAGAAAAAGAGAGAAAAATACACATTTAATATAAATTGACAATCCGACAGAAGCCAGTGATATTCAATAAAAACATGAATATAGTCGACAGAAATAAAAGGTAAAAAAATACATTTGTTAATATTATATATCATGGATAATTTTACAAATTTCTTTTTTAAAAGCTTCAACTTTAAAATATTTCAAATTTGGAAAATGGTTTGTAATTTTATTATAAAGTCTTGGGCCGAAACTAGCACCATGTTTAAGAGCTGCGCTTGTATGACATTTAGGCTCAAGGAAAGTAGACTTTTGTTTTCGAGTACGATATTCATGTCGATTAGATTTATGTTTTATTTGTTTTCTGTGGTAGTAAGTTAGTAAACTACATTTATAAATTTCTTCAATAAGCAATACATTAAAATCTGTATAAATTAAATTTCTTGGGTAATCCATATTTTTGGTTAGACAAATTTTTATTAATCTTCTGTGTAATAAAATTAATGGAATAAGCACAGATGATGCTACTCCACCCCAATTTATTATGCCTTATTGTATTAATGATTGTACCAAAGCTAAAAATATTGTTCTCAATGCCTCCTTAGTGATAAAATTTCGAATTATTATGAATTTATAAATTGTCTTTTTTATACTTGTACACATGAAATCAATTTGTTTATCCCAACGTCTATAATAATTCTTAAATATTTGACTTGAGTGGAAGGTGTTAGTTGTGGGCAATTACAATAATTATTTGTTAATTCATTACATGAAATATTATGTATTACTAAGTAATAATTATTCATAGGTGGAGGTAAACCTTTCGTTGTTAAAGAAAATAGAATGTAGGTAGTCACGGCAATATCTCGCTGCTGAACATGAGTTTTATCATTGCACAGTTTTCACCAGTATCCTAAGCCTGGTAATTTAATATTTTGCGACATTTTAAATGAACAAGTATATTTGAGTAGATATGTACTTCATTTTCTCTTTTTCTTGCAAATTTTCATTGAAGAATTGCTTAATATTTTGATATTATAATGCTTTCATTACACGACCAATTTCAGTCGTCTTCACTTAGTTTCAGATGTCACACCATAATCATTAAAATGTAGTTTTTCTCATCGCCAGTTTGTATTTAATGCAGTTGAACCCCGATATAATAGTTTTCTGGGGACTAGGAAATGTATGAAAGAAAAAAATATAGACTCTAATAATTGGCTATTAACTGTCATTGGTTAAGAATAAAACTATTAAACAAAATGTAGTAAAAACAAAATGTAGAACCATTCAGTAATTATTAGTTGTAAAGTGAAGGAAAAAAAGAAACAAATGCAGTAAAAGTAAATCAGAACCCATTTATTAATATTAATATTAATAAAAAATTAGAAGACTATTAAGTAAAAAGTCCATTATTTCTTTCTTATATCTATGTATATTCAATTTAAAAATATCAGGGAATTTTTGTATTCAAATATTTCACACTGTTATACCATAACAAAAACTAGGATTTGACCCTGATGTTGTATTACACCTTGTTTCTTGTAAAGGGAAGAAGGAATTTAGTCTTGTGTCATAAGAGTGAGAATGAGCCTCATAAATAAGTTGATGTTTGTGAAAAAGAAAAATAAGTAAATTTCTTTTTTGCACGATCGCAGTTTTTTTTTATTTACAGATATTGTTGTTAGATCTTGAAATTTAGATTTCCCACACAGAAACGTATTGCTAGGGAAACCATTCTTCATAACAAAAAACTATACTGAAATAGATCCATTACAGTACGCTTATTGTTACTTAGTTACCATTACAGTATAGTTTTGCGAAGGCTTTGGTATAATATTGCTCTGCATTTTCAATGAAAAATATATTGTATTTGCAATTTTAAAAATATGATCGTGCAAAAAATTTTGTGCAATACATGTATGTGAAATGCATCCTAAACTTTCATTATATACTATTATACCGGATGTTAAAAAAAGTGTCCAATATTTTAGGACGTGATAGTACGCATCAAAACAAGAAAAGAATGTCTAATAAACATGGGTCCTACAACACATACTTTCTGAGATCTGAACACTTGTTCATAGGAGGTGCTCAATGTGACGTCCATTTGTGGCAATGCTTTTCTCTGTCCTACAATACAGCGGCTACCAGATAATCATACCGTAGTTGACACCCCTGGCATCGAATACTGATACGTCGCAAGGAATACTGAAGAGAGAAAAGTTTGGTTGCGGATATGAGCGGGGTTCAGCAGAGATGGTGTTGTGAATTTTCGTAATCAGAATGTGTAGGTTGATGAAAATTCCCATGCACTTGAAGAAACAAGGCATCAGCACCGATTCTCAATCAACGTATGGACAGGCGTTCTTGGCGATAGATTAAGGGCCATACGTGCTACCACAGAGATTAACTGGGGCTCGTTATCAGGACTTTCTTATTAAAGTATTGCCTATCTTGTTGGAGAATGTGCCATGTCAGCAAAGACTACAGATATGGTCTAAGCATGATGGCACACCAGCACATTTTTTTCGCAATGAGCGTGAACACCTGACGCTGACATTTCAGGACAGCCGGATTGGTTGATTGGGGAGGCCCCACACCTTGGCCTGCTCGTTCCTCAAATCTAAATCCCCTAGACGTTTGGTTATCAAGAACAACCAGGTCAAAGAGTGCGTCATTCCGTACGCCGAAGGGCAGAGAAACTCTTTGCCATGAATGGATGTCACATTAAGTACCTCCTATGAATAAGTGTTCAGATCTCAGAAAGTATGTGTTGTATGATCCATATTTTTTTTAGACATTTCTTATTGTTTTGATGCATACTAGCACCTCCTAAAATATTGGATTCTTTTTTAACACCCTGTATAAATAGCTTAACGAAATGCTTCAACGAATTGTGCCGCATTGAATTACAGATTTTATCAGACTTATATAAATTTAGCTTCCCTTATGAAAAGGGTGCCAGATTTGACAAAGCGTGTTACATATAATTTGGAAACACACCTAGAAGGTAAAATGATATACATTTGAAATGGTTAGGGAATCGAATATACAAAATGTCAGAAAAATTTACACCTAAATAGCGTTTGTGCTAATTTACAGTTAAGAAAGGGGGGGGGGGAATATCATCATATAGGTTAGAATAATTTGAATGCCATATACCGCGAGAAAAATAATAGCACGGATTTATTGACATTGATATCTAAACCAATCAACAGCCATCGGTTAAGATAACTTGAAATTTCCATTATAACTCCCATAAAAGTGATTTCTCAATATCGGAACCGATCCTTTGAGGGTACTAATGGCTATTTCCTTCACAATGCTGTGTGTTAGGCCCAGGTTTTTACATTTGTTGGCAAAGGAGGGTATGGTACCTCGTGCTTCCACCATCAGACCTATTACATCACTGTGGGACAGGCTATATTTATCTTTATAGAACGGGATTGTTGGTTCATAGATCCGTTTCTTTTCACTGTCCACCTCATGCGGTTGATCTGCATGTGTCTCAAATCTGATGGTGGGATCGAGAATGTATGCCGAGTTGTTTTTAATGGCGATGATATCAATTCGCCGAACACTTCCTTGTGTGGCTAGTCCCTGCACCTCTTGATGGACTGTAAACCCTACTTCCTTCAGTGCCTCGGCCAGCATAGAACGGACAGCATGGTGACGGATGTTGCGAAGGGCCTCACTATAATCACATAATCCATTCATTGACAAATAAGAACGATGAATAACAAAATTTTAAATACATTTTCCTTTATACAACTGTTTTCAGAATTAATATGCCACACTTGAGTTTTTTTAAGTATTAAATTCGTTACTTGTATATTTTTTATTGTCTATTCAAGGATCACTAATTATCAGGTGGAAGAAAAATGCTCAACTCCTTACATCTTGAAAAGCAGACCTGATAAAGAAGCAATAAATTAGAGACATTACAAAATCGAAAGCCTATTGTTATGCTTATGAAAACCAATCTGATTATGCACATAAAAGCCTCTCTTTCATAAAGCTTCCAGAGGTTGACTCAGACATCAGACATATCGATGTAACGATCTTTTCAGTCTTTCCAGTAGTGTACCCAGAATTCCGATATACGACCCAAGAGATCTGGTGCAGTCTGTCAAATTGCTTGTGTACCTCCGTGCTTCGCATTCTTCGCTCTATTCGAGTGATTCAGAATATGTCCAAAGGGAAAATTTCTAACTTAAACTTCACCGGTACTCTTGTGTTTATCCCGAAAGAGGTTGTAAAATTAAACAAAACATTTTACTCTTTAATTAGAGTTGTGGATTGACTTAAATTTTTGATCGGTTATCCGAATGCATTTAATCAATTAATCAATAGAATTCTAATTGATTATAAACAATATTTGTAAGTTTGAAAAAAGAAAACGTTTTATATCATTTTATAATAATTCAGTGTGTTTGTTATAAATAGGGAGCGGATGTTTATGTGCTAAAAATTTAAATATATTTATTTTTATGTGCTAAAAAGTACGAAAATATTTGCTAAAAATAAAAAAAAAACATTTTTTTAAATATGACAAAAATACCTTACTTAGCTTGAAAAAAAAAACGTTACTAGGTACTCACCAATCACACTTGAGTGCTAGTAGTTGTCCGAGAATTGCAGTGAACAACAAAGGTCATTTCCAAATTCTCCATCACAAATGCATGCCCATTATCTCTGAACAACGACTTATACTGTGAAAACGATCTTTCCACATCACAGGATGTCAGACGTGCATATTTAAAGAGAGGAATGTCACAAACACATACTCCGTCAATTTCACCTACAGGCACACCCTCCAATACTTGAGCAACTTTACACTTTTTTTTATATCCACTGTTTTGCCGTGAGTGCACACGTGACACAGCGGCGATGTGCTTGTTTCCAGACAAATGTTGGGTTACCTGAGAGCTCTGATCTGCACTTACTGATTTGCCACATGATTGGCAAAATAACACTTTTCCGTCGGTAGTAAAAATTGCTGAAGACGCGATCTTAAACTCGATTTGATTTTAGGCATCTTAAGAGGCTAATATACATACGTCTTAACGTAAAAAAAAAATGTTTCTAGCTACTGACTGACAATGTCGGAGAAAAGCTTCCTATAGCGACGCCACCACGTCTGCACTACGCAGCTTATGCTTATGGTCCGATAACGGGGAATCACAACAAGATGTATTTACTCACTTCATAGGCATGAAAGAGAGACGAGAGATTTGTTTAAATTAAATAATGTTTATACCCGAGCTCTTATCCGTTGTGTTTCATAAACAAAGCGCTGAATGAAATCATCTTCAGCAAGAATAAACATTCCTAATTATGTGCTGCAAAAATCTCTCCTTCTTGTCCATGTTAATTTATTCTCATATAATAACACTGATATGCTATCAAGCAGTTCTCAGAACGTAAGGCGATATTATTACAAAAAAATGGATCACGGATACATCGCACAGCCCATAGAAACATGAAGGAACCAAAAATTCTTAAAAAGATAACGTATTTCTGAGTGATATAATTGATTTAGTTTTAATAGTACATTATGCAACGAGCCTATAACGAAGGTACCGTAATTAAGAAGTGAGTATGGATATTTATGAAACGAGCGCAAGCGAGTTTCATAATTTTCATACGAGCTTCTTAATTACCATTATAGGCGAGTTTCATACGACTTTTTATGCTCGACCATATTTCTAACTTGATATTATTAATTTTAATTGTATCTGACCTTCAGCAATGTTCCGTATGTTGTGATGTGTGCGCAGACGCGAAAGTATTGATTTTTTCCAAGGAACAGATGTCCACATTGACCTTGCTAGGCCATAAGAACCTACAGGGATAACATTGAAATTAAATTAGACATTGAAAAACGAGATGACAAATTGAATTTATTTGAATATTATTTACAATTAACGCTAATTATTATAGTAACAGAACATAACCTTCTGCGACAGTATTGGATATCCAGCCTCCGTGACTTTTCGCTAATTCTCTTTCGATTGCATATCCGAGAATAATCGATACTTGCGGTTTTATAACGGTAGAAAGCTGACCTGTCATTGGCTGAACAGTTGTAACCTGAGTCGTCATTGGCTGAAAGACCTGACCTTTAATGAGTAGGTATGGTGGGTAACTTTCGGTGCTGGACCCCGGACTCATTTCACTGGCATTATCACCTTCATTTCATTCAGACGCTAAATAACCTAGATGTTGATACAGCGTCGTAAAATAACCCAATAAAATAAAATAAAAAATTAATGAGTAGGTGTACAGTACTTTAATGACAAGCATTAAAGGTCTGCTACCAGGTGCTTAATTACTTCGTTTCGGCATGGTCGAGCATAAAATATTTAAAAGTACTTGGAAAAATTATTTAAGTAAAAAAACGCCAAGATTTATGGGTTTATAATAGATTTCCTGAAAATATGTATTTACATAAATTTTTTGTGAAAATGTGTAGTTTTATGTAAAATAAAATTCGGGTTTTAAACTTGAAACTTGACATTCGGTATTTTTAACTTTGTTAATTGTGTTTTATCACACGCAAGAAAAATATTTAATTACATAGAAATCCGCTCATTAGTTATAAAGAATGCCTCACGTATTTACAAACCTTTTGAATTTTATTGATGCATATTCGATACAGGCTTCGGTATTGTGTTTATTGAGAAGATGAACTGAAAGTAGCAAAGTTAGTAGATGCCGATCCACCCTGGAAAGGATGAAAATGTTTAAGATAATGCTGGAAACTACTTGTGGTTTCACATGTGTCCTAATCTCGTTATTTTCAGAGTTACACTAATTTGAAGTTGTTAGTATAATAGCTAACATTTTTCTTTGGTTTTAAGGGTAAAAGAATATTGAAAATTGAGAACAAACTATTCAGAAGTATCATTTCTTTAATTGGCTAGTGTTCTGAAGCTAAAAATGTTGCTAATTGCTTGGTACAGATTTTGTTTCCCAATTTTTAATTAAAAATTACACCATTCTTACGCACTTATCACAACAATTTTTACAAATCATACGACTTTGGAACTTGATTCTTTACAGTTTATTTCTGCATCCTAAAGCACAGTCTTAAAGAATTTATAAGAGTGGCGTGATTTGTAACGATTCTTTTGACAAGTGCGTAAGATTTTTGTTTAGTAGGCTATTTTACGACGCTTTATCCAAATCTCAGGTTATTTTACGACGCTTTATCAACATCTTAGGTTATTTAGCGTCTGAATGAGGTGAAAGTGGTAATGCCGGTGAAATGAGTCCGGGGTCAAGCACCGAAAGTTACCTAGCATTTGCTCATATTGGGTTGAGGGAAAACTCCGGAAAAAAACCTCAACCAGGTAACTTGCCCCGACCGGGAATCGAACCCGGGCCACCAGGTTTCGCGGCCAGACGCGCTAGCCGTTCTGTACGAAGTAACTATGGAATTCACAGCACATTTTTAATTTCGGAATACTTGCTAATTAAAGGAATGATACTCCTGAATATTTCTTTATCTGTAATATTCTTTTACCCTTAAAACTAAAGAATTTTACAAACAATTTCAAATTAGTGTAACTCTGAAAATATTGAGAATAGGACTCATGTTTATATGACTTTTTTGCTCAAAATGTCTTTGGAAATATGTCCCGTAAGTGCCGGTAACTCTTCGTGAATCAACCTGAATATAATATGTTTTATAACTTTGAGAGGACATTTTATTACTTACCGTATTAAAAACATTAAATGTAAGTTATGTTTTAACATGCAATTTAGCCATTAGAATTGTAAGTTAAACCATGGAAAATTGCAGTTAATTTGTGATCATTGTTTTTTTTTTATTTTAACGGAGATGTATACACTACCGGTCAAAAGTTTTTGATCAGGTGTGGAAACAACTAGGTATATACTTTATTTCAATGTACAAACACATCGGAAAAACTAAATAGACCAACAAAATAAATATTTTCTCTCTCTAGCATTATGGTATGATAGAATATCCAAAACGAAATCACTGTTTTAACCACAAATTCATAGTTGTGATTAAGTGATCACAACTTTTGACCGGTAATGTAATCCATCTGGCAACATAGTATATCTGCTAGGGTGTGAGAGCAGGCTGCCATTGATCAGAAGTGTGGGCATATTTGGCATTTCTGACAGGTGATGGAACTATATTAATCTTTGGTCGGCGGGAAAATGCACATAAGTAAAAAAAAAATAATATTGCACGAGAGATTTTCTTTTTAATTTACGCTTAACTGAATATACTTACTTACTGGCTTTTAAGGAACCCGGAGGTTCATTGCCGCCCTCACATAAGCCCGCCATTGGTCCCTATCTTGAGCAAGATTAATCCATTCTCCCTCAAATCCATTTTAATATTATCTTCCCATCTATGTCTCGGCCTCCCTAGAGGTCTTTTCCCCTCCGGCCTTCCAACTAACATTATATATGCATTTCTGGATTCGCCCATACGTGCTACATGCCCTGCCCATCTCAAACGTCTGGATTTAATGTTCCTAATTATGTCAGGTGAAGAATACAATGCGTGCAGTTCTGCGTTGTGTAACTTTCTCCATTCTCCTGTAACTTCATCCCTCTTAGCCCCAAATATTTTCCTAAGAACCTTATTCTCAAACACCCTCAACCTATGTTCCTCTCTCAAAGTGAGAATCAATGTTTCACAAGCATAAAGAACAACCGGTAATATAACTGTTTTATAAATTCTAACTTTCAGATTTTTGACAGCAGACTGAATGATAAAAGCTTCTCAACCGAATAATAACAGGCATTTCCCATATTTATTCTGTGTTTAATTTCCTCCCGAGTATCATTTATATTTGTTACTGTTGCTCCAAGATATTTGAACTTCTCCAAAAGATAAATTTCCAATTTTTATATTTCCATTTCGTATAATATTCTAGTCACGAGACATAATCATATACTTTGTCTTTTCGGGATTTACTTCCAAACCTATCTCTTTACTTGCTTCAAGTAAAATTCGCGTGTTTTCCCTAATCGTTTGTGGATTTTCTCCTAACACATTATCATCATCCGCATAGACAAGCAGCTGATGTAACACGTTCAGTTCCAAACCCTCTCTGTTATCCTGAACTTTCCTAATGGGCTACTCTAGAGCAAAGTTAAAAAGTAAAGGTGATAGTGCATCTTCTTGCTTTAGCCCACAGTGATTTGGAAACGCATCTGACAGAAACTGACCTATACGAACTCTGCTGTACGTTTCGCTGAGACACATTTTAATTAATCGAACTAGTTCTTAACTGAATATAAGTATAATAATTAAATTCATGTATGTTGGTTAAAGATTCAAAAACGGGCTCTTAAGTGTTGTCGGAAAAATTCACCATTAAAATGGGACACACTCACGGACAGGAGAACGCGAATTCGATTATGCGCACTGTTCAAAACATACAGAGGTGAGCCTGCCTGGAGAGAAATAAAAAATAGGTTGCAGCCGCCAAATTACTCTTCAAGGAACGACCACTCATATAAATTGAGGGAAAGAAGGCAGAGGACGGACACTGGAAAGTTTTCTTTTCTCAATCGTACTATCAGGGACTGGAATGCTTTACCTGCAGACTTACTAAAGGCTTTACCAACAACCAAAAATGTATTTAAAAATAGGCTTAAGGACCTTACTAATAGACGGTAATTATACACAGTACTTAAAGGGTGTAAATGATATGTTGTTATTGAAGTGTTGTATCAGTGAAGAATTATGTTGTGTCAGTGAAGTGTGTTGTATCAGTGAAGAAGTATGTCGTGTCAGTGAAGTGTGCTGTGTAAGTGAAACGTGTTCCTGTCAGTGAAGCTTTGTAGTTTATAGTGGCAGTGCAAAGAATTTGAACAGTGAAATGTTTTTGAAGTGTTAGTGAAATCAGGATAGAATCAGTGAAATGTGTCGTAGTTCCAGTGCAGTGAGTGAGTTGACAGCGAAATGAGTGTAATGTTGAAAGGTACTTGTGCAGATATGAACATATACTCGTGAGTTTTAGTTCGATCTTAGTTTTAAGATACAAACTAGAATATTTCAAATGTTATTTTAAGTGATCGTTTCATTTAATTTAGTATATTCCCTGTTGTTGTTGTTATTATTATTATTATTATTATTATTATTAGAATTATTATTATTATTAGTATTAATTATTAGTATTATCATTAATTGTATTTTTAATTAATAAGTTTATTATTGTCATTATTGAGTGTAATTAGTTACCACTGCCACCGGGTATATACCCATTGCAGTGTGAATAAATACATACATACATACATATAAAGTAAGACCCTTTTAAATTTAAAACACAAGAAATTTTATTATTTAAAAAATTAGAAAAAAAAATACTAGACTTAATGTGAGTAGGTAGAACAGAAAAATCGACTTTTTTGACTTAAGTACCTTTTCCCGCCACCAAAGATTTGCTCTTTTACCTTGTTATATAATAAAATTCTGTGACTTTATTTTGAATTGTTATTTATATTTTATATCTAATTCGAAAGAATTAAATATAATAGTACAATTACATTAATCTAAGACCTTATCGCCGATTACAGTACGCTTTTTAGTCTACTTACAAATTTTGGGAAGAATCGACAGCCAGTATCCAATTCTCCTAAGTGCACGCTAGGCTAAAAAAAGTCTGGGAAGCCCTGATAGAACTTCTCTCTTAAGGAGGCTAAAGCTCGACTAGCGTGTCTGATATCTTTGTGGAAGTTCGTCATCTGCAAGACTGTTCTTAGTTGATGTGGTCATTAGTTGAAAAAGTAACGACTGTTTCCATTATCCGAAACTGAACGATTCTCAGTTAGCATAGGCCTTATTTTTATCTCGCCTGGCCGAGTGACTACTTCCTCTAAGGTGAGCTTTCCTTACGCGGCGCGATCCGAAGTTTCGTGGGTTCGAAACCCGACTCGGTAATGGATGTCCTTGGATAATGTTCTGTTCTATGTGTCTGTGGTGGTCCCTATATTCTTCTGACCCAAGGCTAGGGGTAGATCACATACAGGGTGTTAAAAATAACGTTTACAACGTTTCAGGGACGATAGAGGAGTAAAAACAAACATCTGTTTTAAGTAACAAAACTTTAGCAGATGCGCCGTTTTGCCGCTAGATGGCCAGAAGGATATATGACACACTGGTTATGTATGACTTGAGGCTTTCCCGGCGTTTGATATAGAATAACTCTTCTCAGGTTCTCAGCCAGGTGAGTTCCAACTCACCTGGCTGAGAACCCGAGAAGAGTTATTCTACACGCTGGTTAGTTCTGTTTGTGCACGACCATCTTGTAGGGCCTAATCTGTTATCTAACAGTCTCCGTGGTGGTAATTATTTTGTTTTTTTACACGACGTCATAGCAGAACTTTTAGAAAATATCCCACTGAACATCAGAGAACGAATATGGTTTCAGTATGACGGCGCTCTTCCACACTTTGATCGTCGTGTCAGGAACCACCTAAATGCTACATTCCCCGATCGTTGGATTGGCAGGGGTGGGCCGGTACCGTGGCCACCTCGATCACCGGACTTAACCCCACTGGATTTCTTTTGTAGGGAGACATGAAACGTCTTGTGTATGAGACACCGATCGATACGGCAGAAGACTTAGTTGCTCGCGTTGTTGAAACTGCACATGTTATTGGAGACAATACTGGCCTTTTTGAGCGTTGCAGACATTCCATAGTACGAAGGTACCAGTTGTGCAATGCTTTCAATGGACGGAAGTTTGAACACCACCTCTAAAACGACAATTGGTCTCGTTTCTTATGGATTATACTATCACTTACGTACACAATAAACTGCGCATCTGCCAAAGTTTTGTCACTTAAAAAAGATGTTTGTTTTTACCTCCTCAATTATCCCTGAAACGTTGTAAACGTTATTTTTTAACACCCTGTATGTATCGATATCTAGTGTGTGTGGTCTATAGAATCGTCCTCTATTCTACAAACATTGGCGTATGAGTCTTACAACTGGAGTAGGTTAAACGAAAACGAAAATACAAGGTGAATTCTGTGTGTGTGTATGTGTACGTGTGTCACTGTTGCCAACATATCGCTCTACAATCTCGCTAACTTTTCAACAAAAAGTAGCTAAATCTCTCCAAAATTTGTTAAAAAATCCCCAGAAATGTCGCTAAAAATTAATAATAAATATCACTAAATAAAAATAAGAGAAACATACATATGCGGAGAAAAATATAATTTCCTCGTCGTCACCCTCTTCTGCGGAGTCCGGTGTGTTGTTGACGGCTGTGATGTTGAGGTGGAAGTTGTGGGAACAGCTGATTGTGAATACACTGCACTTGATCCAATCATTGACACTACGCTTTCTGGCAAATTGTAAGTGTGGAAATTTTTAACCAAGCATTTGACCACAATTTTTTTTTTGTGAAATCTAACACTTTTTAAATCTCATATATTACAATTTATTAAAACCAGCAAAAACTACAGTCTTGTTTGCTTCACACGAACGGTCGGCACAAAATTCCAAAACTCAAATGCCAGGGTCGGTTCGGAGTGGAAAATCTCTACGTTGCGGGGAAGAACCAAGAATTAGCTGGAGATCGCGACACGTCACGTGTCAATCAAAGTTGCCACCGTTTGCGGGTGTTGGAGCAGTAGCATTGAGAGAGAGACCTAACCCGTGAGAATCATTGAATCAGCATCTTTCACTCCTGATCACAAATATACGAGATCAGGGCTTTCACGTATGAATCATTAAACGACTCAGTCATGTACCCATGCCTCTTCTAAAACTAAGAAGTGCATGACTTCAGTTGAATGTTTTAACTAAAAAATGAAGGAAAAAGTGGAAGAATATAAAAATCAGCAGGAAAGTCGCTAATCGCATTTTACAAAATTTGTCGCCGAGACTGATTCAAAATTCCCTAGATTTAGTAACTTATCACTAAATATGGCAACACTGGTGTGTGTATCTAATGCCTACCCACTTCACTTTACATGCACACCACTTCAGCGGGCCACGCTATGCATGATGTGTATCTGTGAAGAGTTATGTCGTGTACAAGGGTGAGTGTATGTGTAAGTGTTCGTCTACGTGTAGTGAAGGGAATGGTTGAGGATGATGAGGAAGGGAAAAGGGCAAACCCGGTACCGGTACATGGCCTACTCCTGTCGAATAGCACAAAGGGCCCCGCCAGGCTTAACGTCCCCATCCGATGGACGAATCACTATCAACAATGATATATCGAGGGTTCAGAATGACGAGGTTCTATCTAGTGTTTAGTAAATTTTACAGGAGACCATTTTAAAAGTTTGGTTGTTAATAAAATCAATGCAAATAAGAATCTTTTCAAACTAACTTTATCACGAACAATAATTTATATATCAACATAATGGTAGATAGCTGTGAAGTAGCAGAATTCAATGCAACAAAAATATCAATTTTGCTAAAAATGTCAAAGAGAACCGCGATATGCCTTCTCATCATATGCACTGCGGAGAGATTTTTTACTTAACCCAGGCATATTGGTGCACAATTTAGTGATTAGAAGTTGTGCACCGCCATCTCTCCTAGTTCCGAGGTAGAAATTTTACATTAAAATTTCTGACCCCACCGGAAATCGAACCGGGACCGGCTAGTCTGGAGGCAGACGCTACCACAGAGCTAACTCGGCGGACTAGGTGAATCGTATCAGTAATTTCAGGGGTTATTCTTTGAGATATTTCAAATAAATAAGTTAATACAATTTTGCTCGTTTTTGCTTCCTTTCCGAGATAATTGTTTTATATGAAAATTTCATAGCGTGCTTTGGGAAAGCCATTGGTTTAATTCCAAATATGCTCACTAAATTTAAAACGGCAATGTAATTATTGAAATAATTTTAGTTTGTTCTTTACATCTGCAGAAATTCGACTCATTCCTAGTAGAGACTGAGTAAACACTAGGTCGGAAAGATTAGATCAATGGAGAAACTCCTTGACACTATCGGGAATCAAAACAATCTGTCCTTGTAAATTTTATGTTATATTATTGACTAAGACCACACCCTACATTAGCCTGGCTCTTACGGTATTGGCTAGAAACATTTTTGTTTTATAAATTTAATTTGTACTCGTTAGCTAGTTAAATAAATAAATAAATAAATAAATAAATAAATAAATAC
>NC_091123.1:161943023-162035523 GCF_040183065.1 Periplaneta americana | reverse complement strand
AGGGCTGAAAGACCAAGTTTGCAAGAGCTCGAAAGGAAAATGTGAGAGCTTGGTGGAAAAAACCTCGAGTAGCTTCAAGATTCCAGCCTTTCCTGAAATGTTATAAATGCAATAGGCCTATTTAATAGATACTGAACTTGTTTTTAGGGTGAACATATACTTTGGAGTTTTTATCATGAGACAGATAGGCTTACTTTATTTAGACAGAACGTTATCATTATATTCTTTCATTTTGTTTTAATCAAGGTATGTGTAATGCATTATGAAGGTACAAGTCACTATTATTATTATTATTATTATTATTATTATTATTATTTTTATTATTATTAAATTCTTATTATTAATATTAATATTATTATTATTATTAAATTATTATTATTATTATTAAATTCTTATTATTAATATTAATATTATTATTAATATTAATATTATTATTATTATTAATATTATTAATGTAGTGTAATTATTATCATTTTTTATTAACACTTAAGTTCTCGCGAACTATCTTGTGACATTAGCAGTCGCATGGGGGTTAGAGTGACTCCCAATTTAAAAACACGAATTAAGATATGAACTATTCTCATCATCGTTGTTATCTCTGTTTTTCTTTGTTTTTTTCTTGTATTAGCTCGATGAGAGCTCAATAGTGTTCTTTTGACCCTGTTGACCCTCTATAGGGCTTTAATTTAATTTGTATTATTTTCATCAGTGTTTGTATTTCTTTTTTGTATTTATATGTGCTATCTGGTACGATGGAAGAGAAGGCCTTATGGCCTTAATCCTGTCAGATTTAAATAAATAAATGAATAAAGAAAGAAAAAAAGAAAGAAGGAAATAAAGAAATAAATAAAGAAAGAAAGAAGGAAATAAAGAAATAAAGAAAGAAAGAAGGAAATAAAGAAATAAAGAAAGAAAGAAGGAAATAAAGAAATAAAGGAAGAAAGAAGGAAATAAAGAAATAAAGAAAGAAATAAGGAAATAAAGAAATAAAGAAAGAAAGAAGGAAATAAAGAAATAAAGAAAGAAAGAAGGAAATAAAGAAATAAAGAAAGAAAGAAGGAAATAAAGAAATAAAGAAAGAAAGAAGGAAATAAAGAAATAAAGAAAGAAAGAAGGAAATAAAGAAATAAAGGAAGAAAGAAGGAAATAAAGAAATAAAGAAAGAAAGAAGGAAATAAAGAAATAAAGAAAGAAAGAAGGAAATAAAGAAATAAAGAAAGAAAGAAGGAAATAAAGAAATAAAGAAAGAAAGAAGGAAATAAAGAAATAAATAAAGAAAGAAATAAATAAAGAAGGAAATGAAGAAAGAAAGAAGGAAATAAATAAAGAAATAAAGAAAGAAATACATAAATACATACATAGAAATACATAAAGAAAGAAATAAAGAAATCTGTGGCCAGGAGGAAAAAGGTCTTAAGTAAATTTTTGAGATTTTTATAAATTCTGAAAGCGGAAACAATTCTCTATAATGTGGTAAAATGGTTAAAGTCAAATAAGACTCCTGACTAGATTTATAGAGCGTTACCAAATGTCTTAAGTAATTTTCGAATGGAGCACACATAGAATAAAGGGCTTAAGAATATTTAATACTTTATTCCTTACAAACATCACATGTTTACTCTCCATGCTTCCCTTTAAAAAGGTCTAACTTTTATTTTAGCTATTTTATCACATTACTGATACCCTTTCCTTTCAAAACTTTAAGCACCAGGTAAACAGTCCTATATTGTTAAGACTTTTTTTGCATTCCTAATAATTTACATTTCTCATTTATTCAGACATGAAAAAGGTCTTATGTTTAAATAGTCCGATCTTCTCAGTTTATTATTATTATTATTATTATTATTATTATTATTATTATCATTATTATTATTATTATTATTATTAAATATCCGCGGAAAAGAACCCTAAATCACCAAGCGGTATGCTAGGGTTTTAGTTTTATGGTATACTAATTATCTATACTACTTATTTTTACACAGATAATGGTGAAATATGTATCTACAGTCTTTTAAAGATAAAGTTTAGCAAGTCTATAAATTGTCTCTAGCAACAAGGTTTTTTGTTTACTTCACATAGTGGAGTCCTGTCGCAGTCCAGAAGATGTGTGTTTATTTGAAATCTCTTTGCTTCAATAATAGGACAGTCAAATAAAAGGGGTTTCACACTGTGAAGTCTTCGGGGCAGGAGCATGTAGAGTCGATGTCTGCTGGAATGTTGAATATGTCGAAGTAAGTACCAAATTTCCCATGTCCAGAAAGAAACTGCGTTGTTACGAAAGTAGGTTTGAAGTGATGGCTTTTGAGTCTATCGTGGATTGTTGGGAAGTAGGTTTTCTTCTCAGTTTGGATTGTAGTCTAAAAAAGGCTTAAGTGCGGCTATTTTTGGAAATAATCAAGAAAATAGTTAAATGAGCAACATTAGCTATTTTAGAAGACATATAAACAAATAATATCCAAGAAAAAACTCATAATTAAAAGTACTCTACAGGGTGTTTAAAAATACGGGGCATAATTTCAGGTATGTATTTCCCACATGTAGAAAATCAAAATAGTTCCTTACAACATGTGTCCGGAAATGCTTTATTTCCGAGTTATGGCCTTCACAACATTGAAATTCACCGGAACGTTTTTCTTTCCGCAGGTCGTTGTCATTACAGAAGATGTTCAAAATGTCCACCTCCTGCTTGAATACAGACCTTACATCGATGTCTCATTGACCTGCGAACATGATTCCAAACTCCAGGAGTATTGCGTATGTCCTCAGAACATGCCACAATTGGATTCCGAAGGGATTCCAAATCAGGCACCGGAGACGAATAAACCAATGATTTTAAATGGCCCCACAAGTAGAAATCGAGAGGGTTCAGATCAGGTGAGCGTGGAGGCCAAGCAATTGGGCCACCTCTACCTATCCATCGATCAGGAAACCTTCGATCCAAGTACCGGCGAGCCGTACGACTGAAGTGTGCAGGAGCGCCATCATGCAAGGAGTGAACGTGTTGACGATTGATCAGTGGAGTGTCTTCTAAAACATGAGGTAGTCCACACCTGTGGAGTAACGGTTAGCGCGTCTAGCCGCGAAACCAGGTGGCCTGGGTTCGATTCCCGATCGGGGTAAGTTACCTGGTTGAGGTTTTTTCCGGGGTTTTCCCTCAACCCAATATGAGTAAATGCTGGGTAACTTTCGGTGTTGGACCCCGGACTCATTTCACCGGCATTATCACCTTCATCTCATTCAGACGCTAAATAACCTAAGCTGTTGATAAAGCGTCTTAAAATAACCTACTAAAATAAAAAAAATAAAAACATGAGGTATAGTGTTTTCCAGGAAGTTTGTGTACGCCTGCCCCGTAAGTCTGTTTACAAGTACATGGGGTCCAACTAATCGATCATCAATGATACCGGCCAACATGTTGAGGGAGAACCGCACCTGGTGATGAGATGGAACAGTTGAGTAGCTTAATATCAAAGACGGACATCTGACCTCAATCGAAATTTAGTTAGCTGTGGTTTTTTATACAATTTTTCATGCTCTTTCCAGTTATAGTGAAACCATATGCAAACTCTAACACTATATTTATAAATAAATTGTGTTAAATATTACAAAGAACACTGTGAATTAAAAAATTGCCTCTAGATCAAAACTATGGAGACGACAGATGTCTGTCTTTGATATTAAGCTACTCAGTTGCACGTGGGTTTTCATACGCCTGCGAAAGACAAACGTTGCGGTGAATTTCAATGTTGTGAAGGCCATAACTCGGAAATAAAGTATTTCCGGACACATGTTGTAATGAACTATTTTGATTGTCTACATGTGGGAAATACATACCTGAAATCATGCGCCGTATTTTTGAAACATTCTGTATAATTGACGCCAATTTCAATCTTTCTCCTGCTCTCCTGAAAAGTATAACATTTTTACTTAAGACCTTTTTCCTCCCAGCCACAGAAATAAATAAATAAAATAAATAAATAAATAAATAAATAAATAAATAAATAAAATTGGGGAAAATGATTATGAGGAGAAACTGATTGATAAAAAGGGAATTATTCGGATTATCTATATGCATATTTCATCAGAGATTGCTATGATTTTATAGTATCATCCTTTCTCAGCATCCGTTAAAAATTCTATGTTCAAAATATCACTATTGAATAATGCGTAAAATGTATTCTTCGCATTATGCAATGTATACCAATGAGTTCCACTTTCACAGCTTTTCCTGCTTCACTCAAATCCTCTAAGCCTGCTCTCGCAATATTTAGGAAAGCGTCTGTTTTCCACAATCCCAGCGTCTTGTCCTCGTTTCGAGAGTTAGGGTCTGCGCTTTGTTTATGCTGCGAGTGATTCGGTTTCAAGTGGGGAGAAAAGTGTTTGCGGCCCCCATTTGCCTGAGGGCAATGAGAAATTTCCCAGAAAACCAGGTCAGCCAAGCCATTGGAGAGAGCAGCAAAATCCGGGGTTTCGGCCTGCCACTGCAGACCAGCCCCGGGCTTCGAGTGTGGCGCTTACGTGTGAAGATACACAACGAACATGCCTCTGAGTTGTTTGCGTACTGTCGTAACAATTACCTGCAACTGTTTGCGTCCTGTAGCTTATGACGTAATAGAATATGCGTCAAGTACTCGTTAACACAAGCATGCTTCAACGCAATCTACCGGCTCGTTTAGCTATTCCGCTGTTAAACAATTAGTTAGGAAACGTTCCACTGGACAAACTATTGCCATTCGTCTCATTCTTGGCCACAATACGCGAAATATGGGTGAATTTCAAGTATGTCGATGTAGTAGAGATTAATTAAGACTTCATAGATAATAGGCTAAATCTATTTCTGCCTAAAATTTACATGCATTTCACAAAACTTACAAAATGAATTATAGATTTATTAATTTGTCACACAGAATAACATCTTTAATATTGACAATTAATATTTGAGGAGAAAAATTCGCTCCGGCGTCGGGGATCGAATCCGGATCCTTGGTTTTACGTACCAAGCGCTCTGACCACTGAGCTACTCCGAATATCAATTTTCAATATTGCAGATGTTATTCTGTATTACAAATTAATAAATCTATAATAAATTAACTAGCGGACTTACTTGTGTTAATTATGTAAGTCTATGCGGCTTACAGCTGTTTCGGTGCTTCATCACACCATCCTCAGAGCCTACTAGATATCGGCGTCATCTCGAACTTCTCTGCCTGTTGTGTGGGTGCGTTTGATTATTGAAAAGTGGAGTCAAATAGTGTGCGTGTACTGAAATTGATCTGTGTGTTGAGAATTTGATCAGGGTGTGTTTTAGTGTGTTTGTATACTTCATATTGATCTAATGTGTTGAGTTTTTTATTTTGATCAGTGTGTGTTTTAGTGTGTTTGTATATTTCATATTTTTCTAATGTGTTGAGTTTTTTATTTTGATCAGTGTGTGTTTTAGTGTGTTTGTATATTTCATATTTTTCTAATGTGTTGAGTTTTTTTATTTTGATCAGGGTGTGTTTTAGTGTGTTTGTATATTTCATGTTGTTCTAGTGTGTTGAGTTTTTGGTTTTTTTGATCAGAGTGTGTTTTAGTGTGTTTGTATATTTCATATTATTCTAGTGTGTTGAGAACAATGCATTAGAACAATACGAAATATACAAACACACTAAAACACACCCCGATCAAATTCTCAACTCACAGATCAATTTCAGTTCACACACACTATTTGACTCCACTTTTCAACACTTTTCAACAATCAAACGCACCACACAACAGGCAGAGAAGTTCGAGATGACGCCGAGATCTAGTAGGCTCTGAGGATGGTGTGATGAAGCACCGAAACAGCCGCACAGACTTACATAATTAACACGAGCAAGTCCGCTAGTTAATCAATTACTTATATTCAAGTGTTAAAAGTAGTGTAGTCGAGATTCAAAATGGAAAATCTATAACATTCTCATAGCTAGCAGTGCATAACTTATGTCTGTACAGATTACTGTGCACATAACTGCGGAATCCCGGCCAAAAAGTCACTCAGCTGAGTGCGCTCCTAGTATAATGGCAGTTGACATTGGACATATACGTCAACATTATAACTTATGCCTAACTTGGAGTCAGGCCATAAAGGAAACATTGAAGGAGGAGAATTCGATCCGGTGCTGTGGATTGGATTCGGCGTAGCTCAGTGGTCAGAGCGCTTGATATGTAGAACGAAGGACCCGGGTTCGATCCCCGGCGACGGAGCGAATATTTCTCCTCAAATATTAATTACAAAATGAATCCAAATTGAGTTACCACTAGTAGAACGTATTTCTAGGTGCTAAAAAGAGAGGGATTTAGGACTTTATAAAATCCAATTTAGGACTTTTAAGAGTTCATATAAAATTAACAATCAATAGTTTTAATCTGAGTAAATATTCCATTTTAAGTGGAATTTATGTACAAAGAACTGGTGCTGACGATGAATGCCACTGAATTGAAGACTCAAATTCTATCAGTGAAAGAGACTGATTGCTGATTGGTCAGTTTCATTTCGCATAAAGGGAATGCATTGACCCGGAAACTAATTTGTAAGCTCTCGCCTACCCTGAACAACTTACCACCCCTTTTACGCTAGGATGGACTTTTTCAAACGAACTTCGATTCCAGGAATTTCGGTAAAATCTTCTTCCTTCCCATCCTAAGACCAATCAACCATTCCAGGCAAACTGGGAATTCCAATGAAAAAGTATTTTTGAGAAATATTTGTTTATTTTTAGTGTAAGACATAGATAAGACTCTAAATTTAAATGAATCGGGGATTGCAGAAACAGCAGACTAGATGACAAAACCTTCTTAACCGAATAATAACGGGAATTTCCCATATTTATTCTGCGTTTAATTTCCTCTCTATTGTCACTTTTTGTTACTGTTTCTCCAAAATATTTTAATTTTTTACCTCTTCATAGGATAAATCTCCAATTTTTATATTTCCATATCATACAATATTTTGATCACGAGCCATAATCATATATTTTGTCTTTTCGGGATTTACTTCAAATCTATTGCTTTACTTGCTTTAGGTAAAATTTCCGTGTTTTCCCTAATCGTTTGTGGATTTTCTCCTAACATATTCACGTCATCCGCATAGACAAGAAGTTGATGTAACCCTTTCAATTCCAAACCCTCTGTGTTATCCTGAACTTTTCTAATGGCATATTCTAGAGGTGAAAGGTGATTGGGCATTTCCTTGCTTTAGCCCACAGTGAATTGGAAAAGCATCAGATAGAAACTGACCTATACGGACTCTACTGTAAGTTTCATCGAGACAGTTATTGTATGGTTTCGTAACAAGCTTTTTTTTACGGTGATGGATTGTTAGTCTTTCGCCCAACCCACAAGCTGGAGGACCACCCCTTATCAGCTGTCCACGACTGCTTATTCAATATATTTCCAGCTACTCTCCATATCTGGAGGCCGTCTCCTCTATCCGCAACCTGAGGACGCGCCATGCCGTGGTGATAGGGACCCACAAATACATTGCCTAGCTGACGTACCAAATCAAACAAAATTGGTACGGAAACACAAGTTCGTTCCTTAAACATCATTCAGTCAGATACTTTTATGTAATGAATCGTCACGTGTTTGGGTCTTTTTTTTTTCATTTCAAGAAGTTGATGCCTAGTTATAAAGAAATGTACTTATTAGTTTTACTTACCTGTAACTTCAGTCCCTCTCTAAATTAATAGGCCTATTTTATTATGACAAATGTTTATTTTATTGGATATTATTCTCGAATAAATTTCACAATAAAAAGTAGGCTTATAACTTATGTATGAAGTTAAGGAGTAATACAAAAAAGTACTTTGCATTGAAAAACATGAATTGCGCTCGCTCCTCTTTTTTCAAGGGAATACAGTCTTGCTTGCATATCGGTTCTATTGTATCATAAGAACAAGCTACTGTGGCACGCTATTGTCATTCAAAACTAAAATTTCATTGGCAGTAATATCATAAGCTCTCCTCCCTTCCTTCCGAAACTCATTGTTGTCCTCTTAGAGGTCATTTCTTTATTCTATTTTCACGAAACGTTTCTGTGGTCTTGAAACATATTCAGCGAAGCTCACACATAAGTTGTACAACTGTGAAACAATTATCGAAGAATATTTCAAGACCATGGAGATCTTCTACAACTGTGATGAAGGTTTTTACAACTTATATTCCAAATGGAATTATATATTTCATGTTTTCAGTACTGGAGTAGAGGTCAAATTGAAGCAATAACCATTTTCTCCACAGAAGGCCCAAAACTTATAACTAGGGGGTGTATGTTGATGAAAAGTCATCTTCTTATTTTTCACATTAGGACGATGCTTATTAATACAGAAATTAATCCTTTCTACGTTAATATCAACGTAAAAAAAGTAATTTCTTATAGCCTATTGCATTTTTTACGTTTTTGAACTAATAGGTCATTTTTATATTTTTTTTCGGCATTTTTTGGTCATTTTTAATACTTAGAAGAACTTTTAGATCATTTGTAATGCATTTTACTTTCTTCTTTAGCGATAAGTCTCTTAAATCATTTTCTAACCAAATAGGTCAGTAGTAATTACCTACTGAATAAGTGAATAACAGTGAAGTTTGAGTTTTATACTTTGGAACAGAATCTAAAGTCCGTCCCTCATTCCATTGAAGGCTTCACTTTACACAATGGCAGTAATATAAAATGCTTGACAGCAGCTTAGTTTAAGTGAGGACTTTGACCGCTACTGTTCTTTTGTCGGTACAAGAGTGTCTTTAGAATTTATATTTAGAAGAGGGGAAACTTTCACCATGTCTTGGACAGGACGTTGTGTCCTCAACATGGTTCGGAAGGGATGTCTACTTCAGTAGACAGTATTTTTAACACGAAGATTGCAAGAATGCACTCTGCGTCCACAATTTGTTTTGTCATTCACACTCCCTCATCTGGAAGGTCTGATAACAAAAGTTAAGCGCAAAGGAGGAGATGGAGAATGAAGGCACTGACATGGACCACCTCTGATTGAAACACATTGTGAACCCTCATTAAAATCTATAGTTTTCCCTTAAACCCTTAATTTTGTTGCATGTTCTTTTCCTTTATCTTAGCTAAATTCCAGGAAGTTGCCTCCTCTCTCCTAGATTTGCAGGGCAGTCATTGAAATAAGGTGAATAATTTTTAAGAAGTTGTGGTGCGAGTACTTTCAATAATATTTAAATGTCATTTTCTTTTAATTTTATATAATTTTTCCATTAGTTTAAGGGCATTTTAATGATCATTTTAAGTAGATTTTTCGGTCATCAACATCCGCCCCCTACGTATAAAATGAATTGGTTGTCTTTGCACGAATTGTTTCACATCATGATTGCCAAATTATTTTACTATAATTTCATTCACTGATAAATGCTTCTCAAACACCTCAGACTCTGGAATGTAGAGTTTATCATTTCTCTCGATGCAAATAAGTGAATTTTTTCGAAACTCTTGTCAGGATTTTGAGTGGAATATCACTGAAATGCGGATATGATTTCAATTCTGGAAGAAGACTTAGATATACCACTTGGCTTCAGTGTAACTTTTGTTTTATTTGCTAATCAATGCTTCGGTGATGCCACTATTGTATATTATACAGGGTTAGTTAAAAGTCCCGCACCACCTAAATAACTTTTGAAGCATACGGTTCAGTAACATCAAACTTGGTATGTGGGAATAACCATATACTAAAACTCAATAATGGTATTAGTGTTTTTTCTACTTCCGGTTTAACCGGAAGTAACTCCAAATCTCTTATTTTAAATGGAACACCCAATATATATTTTTATTTTTGAATAAAGCTCATTAAGAGCTTTTCAAAAATTACCCACACTTGATACTTCTGTACAAATTCAGTGTTGTTAAGTCAAGAAAACAGAAAAGTGTATCGAATATTAAAATAATAAATGCACTCCTAAATAACTTTTGAAGCATACGGTTCAGTGATATAAAACTTGGTATGTGAGGATAACCATATACTAAGAATTCAATAGTGGTATTACCGAGTTTTTTCTACTTCCGGTTTAACCGGAAGTAACTCCAACTCTCTTATTTTAAATGTAACACCCAATATATATTTTTATTTTTGAATAAAGCTCATTAAGATCTTTTCGAAAAGTACCCACACTAGATACTTCTGTACAAATTCAGTGTTGCTAAATAAAACTGGAAGTAGTGCAAGATATTCCTAAAGCCTGGTTAAATCATTCCTTAAATGGTTTCTATGATCGAGTGACACATTGTAAAGCAGCTGAGGGCTACCAATTTGAACACATAATTTAGAAAGTGAGCTAGCTTTGTTTTGTTTTTATTAAGGAAGGAGTATTTTATTATTTTAATATTCGATACACTTTTCTGTTTTCTTGACTTAGCAACACTGAATTTCTACAGAAGTATCGAGTGTGGGTACTTTTTGAAAAGCTCTTAATGAGCTTTATTCAAAAATAAAAAAGATATATATTGGGTTTCCGATTTAAAATAAGAGAGTTGGAGTTACTTCCGGTTAAACCGGAAGTAGAAAAAACTCTGTAATACCATTATTGAGTTCTTAGTAAATGGTTATCCTCAAATACCAAGTTTCATGTCACTGAACCGTATGCTTCAAAAGTTATGTAGGTGGTGCGTTTATTATTTTAATATTCGATACACTTTTCTGTTCTCTTGACTTAGTAACACTGAATTTGTACAGAAGTATCAAGTGTGAGTAATTTTTGTAAAGCTCTTAATGAGTACTATTCAAAAATAAAATAATATATTGGGTGTTCGATTTAAAATAAGAGAGTTGGTGTTACTTCCGGTTTAACCGGAAGTAGAAAAAACTCGGTGATACCATTATCGAGTTCTTAGTATATGGTTATCCTCACATACCATGTTTCATGTCATTGAACCATATGCTTCAAAAGTTATTTAGGTGGTGCGGGACTTTTAACTAACTCTTTATACCAGGTATGCTCATTCTCTGACTCCCGATTACGTTCTGTAATCACAACCTTCGAATGTAGAGCGTGCTGTTCCTCGCTCGAAGCTCGACGGATGACTGCAGAAGGCAGTTCAAGTACTTAGAAAACGCACGAACAGTGCGGGACAATGACACAGTCAAAACCTTCTGTAAGCAAACGATCATTCCGTACAGTGTGGGAGGAAGTCTATTTTTGTTGTACGTTCGGTGAAAATGGAAAGTGATTACTATATTGTAAGGTACTGTCAGGAATACTACTGAGCAACATAAAACTACATTATAGGCTCTGCTACCCTGAACATGCTGAAGTGACAGAGAAGCTGTTTTCTGTAATATAGCCTATTTTCATATACCAATGTTATTATTATTATTATTATTATTATTATTATTATTAGACCTATTATTATTATTACTATTATTATTGTTATTGTGGTGATTTTATTCCAGCAGAAATAGATATTTTGTTAAAATAATTTTTCAGGGATGCAACGTGCACTACAGCTTCAAGAATTGAAAGCACTTCATGAAAGGCCAAACATTGAAGAGAATCGAATAATTCAGAGTCTATGTTTTGGAGCAAGTTAGCCTATGTAGTATGTTGGGAATTAGCTAAGGCACTAAAACCTTTCACGGATGGTGAACTTGTAAAGAGATGTAGCCCATGGTACCTGAACAAAATATAGTTAATTATGTCTCTGTACTGCAACAGTTCAAATGTGAATTCACAGAACATAGATTTAGTGATTTTAGACGTATGGAGAGTGATATTAGTATTTTTGTTAATCTTTTCATAAATTTAGTACAATCCGTGAGAGTGCAGTTCCAGGACGAGTTAATTGATTTGCTAAGTAACGTAGAATCCAGACTTAAATGCAGAGAATATGACTTGACAAGCACAGAATTATTTAAAAAATGAATAAAACTAAATATTACAAAATGAGCTTATTCGTTGCCACTATGTTAGCTACCTTCGCCTCGACATATGTGTGCGAACAATTATTTTCGAGAATGAAGGTTACTAAATCCAAACATAGGTCCCGATTAACAGATGAGCATCTTTAGCGCATTGCAGTAAATTCGTTGGAAATAGATTCCCGATTACTTGCAGAAAAGAATGCAGATGTTGAATAGACCGCAAAGTAGACTATATGGTGGAATATGAAAATGTTATCTGTGATATTATTATATCATAACTATATTAAATATAATAAATAATGTAGGCCTAATAACTGAATATTGCAGTGTATGCTCTTTCCTTTTTCAAATTCAGTTTATTATCCGTATTTGTAAGGCAGTGAGAGCGATGCCACGGGCGGTGCTGCAATGTAGTTGCGGAGCCCAGTCCGTACACAGTGTGTGTTATGCAGTGCAGCATCATCCGTGTAATCGGGGCTTTTACAATTTTGAGCATATCTGCTTTATACAATAGATACATGCACGCACTCATCTGTTACAGTAAAACCTCGAATAATACTTAACCTTGTGGCGTCCTGGGACAAAGTAGGTCCCTATTAATAAGTTAGGAAATACTGATATAGTGTATAACTTGTGATACATACCTATATATGGAATTCATATCATGTTTCCATTTATAGGGATAGAATCAAATAGTTATTCGCATATAATACTGTAGGAATTTTACGCAGCGAGATTTTTAATTAAAGAAGGGATTAATAAAAATCAGTAATAAAAATCAATCACTAATACACAAGAGCTGCACTAGGATTAATATTTTTCAGCTGACTGCTTGTTTCGCATCCCCGCATACTATGTAGGCCTGCTGTAGATTTGTCATTAATATCTATCAGTATGATAGAGATGCGGCTTGTTATAAATAAAATTTATATCATATTTGGACATCACATCACTAATTGTGGTGGTCTTGTGAATACCAGCAATTTATCAAAAGTTTGTATATTAATTTATATTTACAAAATATTCCATGGATTTTATATTATTAAATATTTTTCTATGGATTAACACCCATAGCATTTACACGAAATGAAACTTTTTAACATGGAGTCATGTTCAGTAGTCATTATAGTAGTCCTTGTCAACCGTGATTTGCGGTTAAAATCTGGCGAGAACATAGACAACCGTAATTTGTAATTTTAATTATATCGAGTTGAACCTTTTCTAGGAAATCATTGCTTCATTTAAATAATATGATTTTGTGGTTAAAGTATTCTCTCCTACAATTCTCACAACTAATTCGATACATCGGTAAGCCCCTACCTGCTTTTTAATTCCGTGAAAACAGCACATAAATAGCAGCATTCATTTAGGAGATATTAAGGGTAGTAGAGTATTAGACGACGCGCTTTCTTTACAGTAGTGGCCGTGTGCACCATTCTCGATCATTAGCCCGTTTATCAGCAATCACGGAAACATGGTTAATTCTTGACAATGATCAAGTTACAGATGCGGTGCACCGACATTTTCCCTCGATCAACTCAGTACCGTCGGCTGACGGTACGCTCGCTTGAGAAGAATCATCTGAGCGCTAGGTTACCGCGTATGAAACAGCGAACGAACGCACTCTGTCAATTATCGCTTCGTTTTTGTTTGTCGGACTGTTTCAAACATTCTCGCAGTTTTCAAATAACAAGTTTCAATAATCATGGAAGAAAAAAAGAAAAGAGCACCGAACTTCTCACAGTTCGAAGTGGGAATTCTTTTAGAACTAGTCAGCAATTCTGCATCCATATTAGAGAATAAAAGTACTGACGGAAGTTCACTAAGAGAAAAGCAAGCTACCTGGTTGGATTTAACCTCACAATTCAACATGAGTTATAACGTGTTTACATAATTGGTAACGTAATTTATAGAGTAGTTATTTCATATTATTGATAATAATTGGGAAAATTTCAGTATACGGATACCTCACTGACAATTATCTTGAAATAGGCTACTAAAAAGAGCAGATTTGTAAGTGTTTATAGAATGTTCATCATCTTGCTTACGAAAAGACACATTTCAGTGCCAATAATTTATTTGGGAAAATTTCAGTATACGGATACCTCGCTAACAATTATTTTAAAATAAAAAAAAGCAATTCGTCTGTGTATGTCGAATACGCATCATCATGCATACGGAAAGGAAATTTTTAGTGCCAATTTATTTTGTGTGCACAAGGTTGGAATTTTGGAGTAAGAGGGAAAGGAAAGTATCCTTGTTCTGAAATTTATCCATTTATTTTGTATTCACAAGGTTGGAATTTTGGAGTAAGAGGGAAAGGAAGGTATCCGTGTAATTTCTCTTAATTCAAGCGTAAATAGCCTAATTGTCCAAAACGTCATGTAGGTCCTAATAGTTTCAAACGGCAAATCTATAGCTAATGAGTGATAATCTCGCATTATACAAAATAGTCATTTAGTTTTACTCTATTATTACCGGCGTAGAATAACTACTTTATTATTATGTTAACAAAATTGGACAGTTAGGCCTAAATAATATTTTGTCCTCAAGTAAAGTCCCGATCTTCCAAAGCAGAAACATATATAAAACATTAGTCTATTTTGAGAAAAAAAAAACATTTTTATTATTCATCTACAAACTTACTCTTTCTACAATAACACCAATTCTGTTATTTCCGCAGTGATTTGCGTGTTCAAGATACATCATTTCATCTTCAATTCCATCAAGTCAAATCGTGCCGCCATTTTGGTTTCCTCGACTTGACCATGTTCAATTCAAGATAATCGGTCCCACACCCGTGATCAAATTTGATCATCATCAACTCGCTTGTTTAACTTTGATCGAGATTGATACTCCGCAAATTGGCGTTGAAGATGGTCAAGTGCCGACTTAACAATGGTCAAATTTTAATCGAGAATGGTGCACACGGGCATAGAACTTGGTTATATCGTCAGCAAAGGGATCTGAAAAGTTGTTTTATGATCGGTTGTCGTAACAGAGGTTGCAGTACAGGTACTATGCTATTGGCCTAGGGAGATGAATTATACAATTCTGACCAATAGTTTAGATGTACAGAGTGAATCAAAAGTCTGGAACCATATAAATATCTTCCATATGCTTGATTTTCGATTACTATAAGTGTTACCAGTATTTCTAAGACCAAATTCTTTTCCAATGACACATTCGATTCTAGCCCTCAGCTATCTCAAAAGCCACAATTTTTAGTGCAGCTTTGAAATTTTAAATGGAAACGGGGTCATGTAGGTACTCAAAAATCATGTGAAATTTTCTGAGAAAAACAATGGCGCAATCCGTTTTGAGATATCACTAATCGTTTTCAAGTTATTTAAAAATAACTGTAATAATGACACAAACATTAATTACTACATCTACAGATATTTTGTAACATGGTACGGTACGAAGGAGGCTTTGGAAAAGGTGTTTTTATGCAATTCTGATAATTAACTTTTCCTGCTTTACTGTTTGGTTAACCTGTGACAGTTTCAATGCATTGTTGTGATTATTTGAAGCTTTCCTATAACAAATTTCTTAATTTTCGTGATGACATTATCGAAAGAAGAAATAATTGATATCATTCTTCATTCTGGTAGGTTAAGCCACAGAAATGAAATGTTGCAGCAGACTGGATGAACAGTTCCCTGGACATTGGATTGGTCTACGTGGACCAGTAGAATTGCCGGCCAGGTCTCCAGATTTAACACAACTTGATTTTTTCTTTTGAGGTTATATAAAGAGCTTGGTATATGAAGAGAAAATTGAGAATGTGGAACATTTAAAGAACCGTATCATTGAAGCCTGTGCTAAAGTCACCCCGGAAATGCTACAAAATGCTACGATGGATTTTCTTCGTGTGAACCAGGCGCTATCCGAAGTTGGACTTAAACATATTCACACTACTGGAGATAGATCATTGTTTGTGTATAAAACTGTACAAAGGAGACAAAAATTACTTGCCTTTATTGTGAACGCTGCTGCGGTCGTTAGTCGTTCCCAGCTATGAAAATAATGCTACGCGCGCGATTTACATCAATGCGAACAGTGCATTGAAGTGGTTAGATGAATATTTTAAACTCTGCTTTCGAATTGAGATATGCTTATTTTCTATTGTAGGTTACGTTTTTTTAACAGTATTCTCTGTGTAGTTTTGATTCTTTTTAATTTTGCTACAACCGCTTCTACTTTAGGGTTGGGAATAGCTGTGATTTTTAAATATTGCTAATCAGACCTATGTTCATACGTCACTTTTTGCTCAATGTTTCCTATAAAAGTTCATTCTAAAGCCCGATTCATACTTTAGTAATGAACATACATCATACATCATGCTCGTAGTACCAGCTCTACATTGCAGTGGCGGTTCCTCGGGGGAGGGAAGGGAGGAACGTCCTCCTCACATTTTTCTTCTTTTGAAAGTAAATACCAAAATGAAATATATGCCTTGAAATTCGAGGAAGATTCGATAATTTTTAAGTTCACAGCTATAAGAAAACTTCGGTTGATCGGGTTTTAAACCACGCGCACTCATGTGCTGCTGGAAAACTGTGAGAAGGATGCGAGATTGTTTGTGTGGAGGAAAGTCAATCCATTCCTCCTCTACTGCAGTTAACACACATAGACAACAGCGCGCTAGCGGCCAGAGAAAGAAGCAGAGTTTTAAAGCAAGTAAATGAACGGAGAGGGAGGAGATCCTCCTCTGAATCAGCGCATGGGCGGGAAATAGAAACCGACTGGTCGTGCAGCAAGCTCGCTACCGCTGCCATCTAACGATCTTGCATTCAACCAGACTATAACACATCTAGGAGGAGGCACAATAAAACAGTTTTAACGCAACGCTATGAAAGACACCATATACACTTCTTTTTTTAAATTATAAATCAAAAATTTTATTCATTGCACTTTATAAAAGCTACTATTCATAGTTTGAAACTTTCAAGGATATTTGAAAGTTAAAGTCGTATTATTATAAAACAAAGAGGAAGTAGTTTTACGTTAGTATCGCAGATCTTTTTGGCCCCTGAAATTCACTTCCGTTCATTGTGTACTAGACAGGGCAACAGCCAAGTTGTCAGTTTTGTACAAATATATTTGAAATTGAAAGTTCCAAACTACATTATTTTTAACATAAAAAATTGGGCACCGGCAACTTTGAACAATAATGGTAGTATACGTTACAAGAACTGATAGTCTTCAAAAGCATGTGATACTGAACTTGTACAATGTACATGTGGCAACACAGACCACGTGGGTGGGTGCAGTGTTCTCGCTTTCCTCAGATTATTTCCCATTCCCATTTCTGTAGTTCCGGTTGCGTGTTAGTAGCTATAGTCTCTTCCAACACGTGTGATACTGTAGTGTTCTTGAAAAATGCTACGAGGTGAATTTCCTTGTAATTGTTAATTTGTGCAATTATTCAACAATGAATGGAAGTGAAAACATTATATTTTATGGAAAATTTAGGAAACTCAGTTTACAAAAACAGATTATTGCTATACAGAAGGGAAGGCCAACCCCAACACTACCTAGGCTTACATGTATGCATGTAGGCTAATTTGTAGCATGTTTCATTCAAGAAGGTGTCATTTCGTCCTATTACCTTCTTTCCTCCTCTTAAGAAATACGCAGGAGCCACCACTGCTACATTGTGACGCGCAATTCGTCGAAACTGACTTCGGAAATCAAACTCTGATCCCTTAAAATATATTACTATCCGAACGGGAAGCTTTATTTCCTAGTGTCCTTCAATAAAATAGTTTCTACTGAACACATTTCTGACCGCACACGAGTTTCAGTTTAGGAAATAAAATCCATTACTTGTCGATACAACGAATATGCGTGTCGGATTGGAGGCGTTATTGTTGCTAGGTTACGTGGAGTTCGCCGCAATAGCTAGAGTAACAACCACATGAAGAACATCGCTAAACTTTATTCGCTGTTTTCAGCCAGACTGAAAGCAAGCGAAGAAGGATATTTCTGTGTAAGGGTTATTGGGTTATTTTACGACGTTGTATCAACATCTAGGTTATTTAGCGTCTGAATGAAATGAATGTGATAATGCCGGTGAAATGAGTCCGGGGTCCAGCACCGAAAGTTACCCAGCATTTGCTCGTATTGGGTTGAGCGAAAACCCCGGAAAAAACCTCAACCAGGTAACTTGCCCCGACCGGGATTCGAACCCGGGCCACCTGGTTTCAAGGCCAGACGCGCTGACCGTTACTCCACAGGTGTGGACTTTTTCTGTGTAAGGTGAGCTAAAATATTTTCTGACCAAGGACCCGTTTTACATAGCCACCATAAAGAACCCGCCCTAATAATAATAACAATAACAATAATAATAATAATAATAATAATAATAATTTATTTTAGCTGGCAGACTTAAGGCAACTCAACCAGCAAAAAGTATAAATACATATGTATGAAATTATAAAGAATTCAACAATTTGATTTAGATAAAGTGCTACATGTACACAAGAGTTAATTACGAATTAAACAACAAAATACTATGAACTATTAATTAAACACTGAAATACAAACTATGTAGCAGAATTAAGCTAAACTACATAGAATGTTAATATATTTTGTGCGAGATCGCGCGTATTTGCTTGTTTTCCGCACAGAACCAATACACGGTAAGTGTGAAATACCACATTCAGTATTCCCAACGTAAAACACACAACAATTTCCCTCTTCTTACCGCTTAAGCGCGACATTCATTTTACTGCTTCAGGGTTTTAACATATTATTTTTAGAGACGTTTAACATGGTAATAATTATAAATTGGAAACTTACCACTGCAATTTCACCTAAATTGCAATGTTAATTATTGTTTTTAAATATTTGCAAAAATTAAGTAGAGTCTACTACTCCACGAAACTTATTGCATTCCTGATACAAGTAACATTAAGGAAGCCGTTAAAAAATCAACAAGATTCCAGATGCCGATGTTATTACTGCAATATGTTATATAAATAATATTGTTAAAATATTAAAATGAAAAATAAATCATTACATAACCTTACCGTCTGTTTTAAGTTCGCATCTATAGACTGGGGAAAAAAAAAAGACAGACGGCCTGCTGGAGTATAGTAAACACAGAAAACATTTTATAGCAACAATGTTGAAGAAAGATATTTTGGTTTTCCGAAGTTGCCGTCATTAAACAGAAACCAACATGGAGATTTCATTGCAACTAATTAGAAATTCGTCTTTCAGGTATGTAATAAACGATCTTCGCATAAAATAATGTACGATACACGAGAGGTATGTTTGTTTTCATGTCCTCGGAAATTAAAAAAGCTCAACTACGTTTCGCTTTTTCAATCTTTTCCTCGACCATGAAAACGTCAACATACCGCTCTTGTAACGTATATTACTATCAAATAATGTTAGATAATAGAAAGAGATTATTATGAGACAATTTTATACTCCTTAAATATTGAACTTCACTATTGCAGTGAATTCTTAAAGAATATATAGTCACGAATTTTCCCAGCAACATCTCGTTTCTCTTTTGTTTGGTACGGCTCGATACGGCCCGGTGACTTTTGCGAGCGCACTCGGCGTTGGAGTCCACATTATCTACGTGTTCCGAAATCAGTTCATAAAGAATATTGTTATACTGCGAAAGGTTTCCGTAAATTTCTTTAGAACTGTTACATTTATAAGGTTTCGTATAAGCACTGGGCTAGTGACGACAAATGAAAGCAGAACAGTCTGTGCACACATCCTTGGTAAGTAATTTTATTTTGCATGTTCATACTATCGTAAAAGTTGACTTACATACAAAAACAACAGTCACTTGTCAATTTTGGCACGCAATTGGCTATTTACGAATGCGAGCTGTTGTAACATCGTTCCAAGCGACTGCTGTACGTCCATTTGGTTACGTCGCATCCTAGTTTCTCCCACCTGTTTCTGTTGGTCCCTCTGTAAAGCCTATACAGGGCGGAAGGCAGTGGCGGCTCGTGAACTTGTGGATTGGGGGCGCTGCAGTAGATTTTGGTATATACAAATTTCACTTCAATCTTCTCCGCAAGGGAAAGTTGAGAAAAATTAATATTCTGTAATTCACAGACACTCATGCTTTCACATTTGCACTGGTTAAGTTACGGTACTAAGACGTCACACCAAAGCAATATTCAGATATACTGATGGTCAACAATGTTCTAAAATTGGAAAGAGGTCTCTTTCGTATTTAACATGCTATATCAAAAGGATTCTACTCGCGCAAACATTTTGAGTTAAGGAGGCTGGATATATAATAATAAGGCAAAAGAGGATATTAATTTCGTTATATTAACTCGATAAGATTCTACAACAATAAGTATGTGAAGAGAAAATAAAAATGTTGTCATTAAGTTTCAAGGGAATAGAGAATCCATTTGACGCAGCATTACAATAGCTGTGTGGGAGGGAAGGAAAGATCTTCCCTTGTAGCCTGGCTCTGCAAGCCACTGCAGCGAAATATGGGTTTTAAACAGCGGCAGTTTCCCTCTGCTTCACTTCACCTCTCTACCCCTGACACTCTCTATGATCTGTCCCACCCTGCAGATCCCAGGACGACTTTGAATACAGTGTCAATTCCAGTACAGTCGACGCGCAAAAAGATTATGCATAAGATAATAGTACATATTTCCGGCCAGATGAAATATAAAGCAATTTACTTAAGAAAGGCTATAAAAAATGATTATACAAATTAAAATTAAAATTATTTTTATTTTCTTGACAAAGCAGGGAGTGCTGCAGCTCCGCAGCTCTTATGGGCGAGCCGCCCCTGGCGAAAGGTAAGGTAGTACATTAATTGACAGGAGCCATAGAACTCATTATTTAGAGTAAGTTTTGTCAAATAAAAAAATTATAGGACTTATGGATAGTGAGATAATTACAAGTGTTTCGAAAGCGCTGACGGCAATTGCAAGATGTCTCAACGCCGCATAAGTAGTACCTCACACTCCATGCAGTCAGCGACTTGAAGGGGGTGGGTTAAGTTCAACTACCTTTCACCGTGTATCTTGCAGCGGGTGAGGGGAGGACGATAGCAAACAAAATATGTACTGAGCTTCGGTGCAATACTTCGCGAGCTAATATGGGGATAAATCTTCGCACAAAAATGACCTACGTAAACTCCGAATAGGGACGTAACTGTTATTTGTTTAATTTGTGTAATTTAATGTCAGAAAATGTAAATTAATAACCCGAATGAACAAAATAGCTCGTGTTCGGGCGCAGTTCAACAATGAATACAGAATTATCAACTTACAATGCAATACACCAACAATTCAATACTAGGTATGGCGTAATAATTTTAATGGAAGTAATAAATACGTACAGCTATAACAAGAAATTGCGTGAAAATCAGGAAATTATGTCCAAATTACTGAAAACACTTAGGATTGAAGTTTCAGTTTGCGTCTCTTCTGATGGCTCTACTAGACGGGCTGATATCATCATAATTGATCGGCAGAAGGATAAGGGTGTCATTCTTGATCCCACAATCCGTTCTGAGATGCATGAGCAACAGCCACAAGAGGTGTGTCGTGAAAAACAAGTCATATATGAGCCTTGTTGTCAGCATCTTGGAGCACAATACCACATCACACACTGGACAGTTTTTGGGCTCATGTTCGGTGCCCGTGGCACGATCCCACGTGAAACTTTAAATCAACTTAAACAATATAAAATTTCTGATGCAACGATTGATGCCATAGGATCTCACGTGTTAAAATCATCCTTAGCTATAATTAGTAATCATTTGTACCCAACAAATTTTTTATTGTAAATGATTTCCTACGTTTTCTTATCTTAATGTTTTTTTCTTTTCCTTTCCAAGTGTCACAAAATTGTTTTGTTTACTTATTATTCTTTATGAATTGATTAGTAGGCCGATCTTTCGAACCCTTATTTAGGGCGGCTTTTGTTTCTACAAATTATCTAATGAAAAAATAAAACTGATGTAACTTTGTGAACAAGATGTAATTAACATTACAGTTTGTTGTTTTACGAATCACTAATTCTGGGCGTTAATAATGAAATAAAGAATAATAAACTCTGTAAACCACATTCTACTCATATCTTACAATTACTGTTCAAAATGTCTACCATCATCGTGCGTGCAGCTTTCACATCTTCTAGTCCAATTATGACGAACTCTGGCCAGTAGTTCTTCACTGTTCCGAATTTTTTCCGCGGCCTGGATCATGTCTAAGTGCTAAACTGTATCGCTGTACGTCCAACTGCACACTAATGCAATGTAAACATCACAGCAGCTGATCAGTTGCGAGTACTAGGCCAACTGTCTGCCGTCCGGACAGCGATGCCAGATTTTTAGACCTTCTGTACGTGACCCGACAATGAATGTTTTCAATGTTTTTTCTTCTTCTTTCTTTTAGTTTAACCTCTCCCTTTTAGGTGCATTTACACGACCCACGCCACCCGGGCCTTACAGGGCCGCGACCTGTCGGGAGAGGAATTAATCTATGGATCACATACATACTTTTTTGACCACACAAGGACATGGAGGGCCTCCCCGGACGAGGGATCAGCTCAATGCCAGGGCCACCTCCGATACAACACAAACATTTAAGACATTACACATCATTCACTCACACACATATGAAAGGATTAAGGGAAGGATCGCCGTCCATGGCCGGAGTTTCAAGAGGCACAATCCCGGCATTTGCCTGGAAATAACTGAGGAAACCATGAAAAACCTCAGTTAAGATTGCCGGCCTCTGGGATCGAAACCCCGGACCTCCCGAATGCGAGGCCAGTCCTCTACCATGCCGTTAGCCCACTCGGTCCAACGTTTTTTCAATTGATTAATTCGAAATCTCATTAAAATACTGCTGCAACGTGAACATAATAAACGTTCTCTTCGTTGTTATACAAGAAATTAAACCGTATTTTAAATAGTATTCGTAAAATTCGCGATCGAATTTAGGCATAAGTCTTATTTATTCAAAAACCTCGCAAAAACGAGCAAAATGGTATTAGACTTTTTTGTTCGTTATATTTCAAGGAATAACATCCTACAATAATGTACTACCTTACCTTCCACCCTATATAGTGGCAGGGCTATTAAGTTTGCCTTAGCCTTTTTCTGAAAACATTTTCTGTTCGGAATTGGACGTCTACGTAACATGTTTAAAATAATTTCAAGAGAAGAGCCTCGTTAAGTAATAGTCACATGGTTTAACACCTTTCGATGAACCTGCGACATAACCACTCGGGCGAACAGTAGTTACAATCCGTTCACGAGTCACCAATTCCTATGTGAAAAACTAGCTCTTAAATAACGAACTAATTCATTTCACATGTAATAACACAGTCTAGTATATATAGTCACGAAGCTTGAGTTATGAGGGTGCTAGGAACAATAGGCTGTGCCGGTACTATTTCGCATTGTCTTTAATGAGACGATAATAGCGATCCTAGTGGTCGGCAACTATCTATGGATGCATATTTACTACGTATTGAGCTTCGTGATTGTATATACTAGAACCACAAGATGAGGATCTTTATAGCAACTTTAATGATTATAAAACCCTGCAGTTTGCCGATCTATTCAGAAATAAAAATTAGTTAATCTCTGCAAGTACCTAATTATTTTAGCATTAAAACCTGGTTTCATTTTTTTTTCTAGCTGCTTAGAAAAGTATGACTGTTTAATCTTCCCCCCCCCCTCGCCTGTGTATATAAAAAGAATTCAAACTTTGTCAAGAATTAAAAAAAAGCTGTATAATTTTATGCCTGAAAACTTTAGAGGAGCTAAGAAAAGACACAAATGAGTTATGTAAGCCTACATTGTTAATGATATCCTGTACCACAAAATAAAATTTAAAACTACAATCTAAAAGAAAGGTGAATTTACGCTTAAATTGAGTTCCTATTAAGTCGGGAATCTTGAAACTTTAATGTTGTGTATAACGTCTGAATAGATCTTTTATCTTCGAGGAACGAAACCGCTAAAATATGGATGTAAAGGGATGTAGCTGTTCTTAAGACCATTAATTTAAAACTTTTTCAATTTTAATTTTGTGTGTTCAGTAAAGGAATAATAACATTGTACGACATGGACCAAGACAGATGTTTATGAATTGATTGTTATTTCTGAATTTCACTTTCTCTGCTTTTCTTTTGTTACTGTTTATCATTTAATATTGATGTGGTCCACACCTGTGGAGTAACGGTTAGCGCGTCTGGCCGCGAAACCAGGTGGCCCGGGTTCGATTCCCGGTCGGGGCAAGTTACCTGGTTGAGGTTTTTTCCGGGGGTTTCCCTCAACCCAGTATGAGCAAATGCTGGGTAACTTTCGGTGCTGGACCCCGGACTCATTTCACCAGCATTATCACCTTCATCTAATTCAGACGCTAAATAACCTAAGCTGTTGATAAATCGTCGTAAAATAACCTACTAAAAAAAAATATATATATATTGATGTGGATATCAGACATACTGAAATTCGCGGCCATACACAATCAAATTACTAGGAATAAAAACACTTCTATGACCAAATTATTTTTTTACTAACTATTGACTTAATGTCGGAGACTCAGTTCCCAATCACGATGAGTCCAAGTAAAATTTATGAATAGGACTACGGCATTTACTGGGTATTGGAATATTTCCTACCATTATTGTAGGCCTACCATCACGTGGTTACTGTTCGTTCATTGATGTTTCAGGCAATGAAAAGGCGTAGTAGTTCTGTACAGGTGTGGACAATTTATAGAAATGTCAGTAACTTTATGTAATTTAAAACATACATATGATGTTATGTTGTCAGTAGCATTAAAATGTTAAATAATGGGTGAGACAAGCAAATAAAATTAATTTGTTATCCATTTAAATATTTTATTAAGTTATAATTCACATTTTGAGACAGATTATCTCAAAAGAAGCACGTGATCAGCTGGAACCTTGTCATTCTAATGCACCGATATCTTGCGACTTACTCTTGCTAGAAAATTTTCTGTCACGCTGTCAAAAAATGATTGAACACTCAGTTCGGAAGTAGTTCCAAAACTTATCTGGATTTTCTCATAAATCCGAAAACGATGTACGAAATCTACTTTTGTAAGTCTTAAATCGGTGATTATAATCTTTTCGCTGTAAGAAAAATCCTAATGTAAACAATAGCACGTGACTGAAGTGAGGCTTCATTGGCCGCTGTTTGGCGCCATGATTCTCAGTATGTGTTCCCGCCTACTGTTGTACACTCTGTTTCATGTGAAACATTTCCCGTTACTCGTCAAGTAGGCCTAACCTCACTACTATGCATTCGTTTGCTTAGGAAACATTTATTTTATAATTACTATAATTAAATTATTTTTAAGTCTTATGTCTTCACAATGGACAGTCGAGAATGCAAAAGCTATACTTCAGTACCATGTGCTTACGTGAACAACTACGAGCTCAAGTGACGCCAGCTTGTTACAAGAACAGACTACCTCGCTATTACTGTTTGTATTCATCCGCGTTCATAGTACATAACAAAATATAAAAGTAGCTTTTCTTTTACATAGCGTTTTTCATATGAGTAAAGTTAAATGTTTCATCGTATTTAACAACTAGAATTCAATTTTTTATTTTCAAATAATACAAGATTGTGGTTTCCAAATACGAACTATATTTTCCTGCGCCATGTGAATGTTTCGACTGGGAGCGAATCACGGGTATGACAGGAACGTGCTTATGTTTACATTAGCGAAAACAGTATAGATATATCCAATATTGTCTCTTTTGTTTCAAAATATAGTTTTTATACACAACGTAAGCAAACATTACATGTTTCCTTTTATACACAGCCATCTCCTATCGCGGCAGAATACGTACTTGCGTGATTTCACGGTATAGTGTGCATTGAATTTGCGATGCCAGTCCGTCCACTCAGCGTTACCGTACGTTTAAACAACGGATGTGTGCACCGGGCCTTAGTACCCGAGACTTAAAACACCGCGTGAGGGGATAAGGGTTATAAATAAAACCCAATATGATTTGTTACATGATGCGGGGCTTTGCGGACATTTTGTGGATCCACCTCCACATGATGGATCGTGAGCAGCATTATACGTTTGAAACGTGATCTAGATAATTCAGTTCTTTACTCCTAGGTGGAAACTTGGATCAAGATGACTCACTGTTGTGTAAATTATTATTTGCATTCAAGTATTTGGCCCTTTCGTTCCTTCTGACTCACTCTTATAAAAGTCTTGAGCGAGACCCCTTCGTCTAGTGGTTAGCCACCGCTCAGAACAACACAGGAAAAACACAATGAAACATAGTTTCTACCAATGGCGTAGCGTCAGTGTAAGCTAAAAAGCTCAGTTTCCCCAGTTAATAATAATTTCATAATAAACCTGCAGTCTATGGACAAAATTATTTATTAATTTTAATAGAATTTATATTTACGCGTTAAATATTGTGATGCGGCAGCTCAGGATGCTTTGTGATGCAGCAGTAAACAAGAAGCCTGCACATACTAGCTTCCAAGCAGACTGGTTTCTCACACTCATTCTTCTGTGTAACCCACCCCGCAGATTTTCCATCCCTTTCTAACTAAACTATCCTGGTCGCAAGGCTCGCAAGAAGCTAGCTTTAACATTGAAAATAAGTAGTTTCCGAGTTATCCCTTTTCGTCGGTTGTGTTCAGTTGAAGTGTTAGTGTGCATTGTGGCTGATATAATACATAATGAGTGAAATAACAGTTCCTGAGACCAATACTTGAATTTTTTAGGACAATTCTATTATCAAGACTGACTTACGAACAAAAGTGTGACCTAAAAAACAAATGACCGACTCCCTTGCTGTCAAGGAAAAACACAACCAAAAGACAGATGCATACTTACGTAATGATACTAATACTGTATCTATTGACCGTTAATATTGTGATTTCTCTAAGTATGACAGGGAGTGAGCGAATGTTATACGTATGATATACATGTCTATTTGTTAGAGAAATGTGTAAACCGTGAAATCACTATTTTACTACGTACCATTTGAGATCTTGCCTTATTGGTGTTACTTACGAGGTTCCAACCAATCTTCGACTGCTGACTTGACATTGACTACTATTTATTTTAAGACTATATTTTTGTAATACGTTTTCTCATATTGCATGAAAGACAACTTGAATTAGCTTCCCCTGCTCAAAATTTCATGCTACGCCACTGGTTTCTACAAGAGATAAGTACAATTTTTCTCTCCCTCGGCTGGATTTTTAGCTAGAAATGTATCTTTCAATTACAACCATCTGAGAAAAAAATGTTTGGTAACATTAGTAGGCTGTATATTATACTGTAATATTTTATTTAAATATTCATATAGACCAGCGATGACCAAAACTCGAACGGTGGTGATTACACGCGAGATACAGTCTATGAAGTAAGGAGACGGGGGAGAGGTACATGGCATGAAAACTACAACCAATGGTGGTTTGTGCACTAATATTGAGTTATTCATCAACCAGCGAATAAAAATCGCAAGCTTTGCTGTATCAGCAATGTCACTACTATCATCAAGAGACACTAAAAAAAATTATATATATTTTTTTTCTTGCTTTTTTTTAATATTTCTCATGAACACAATCAGAGATCTCCTGAATTCTCTTGTGGATATTTAGTCGAGAAAGCGCAGTTTTTTCAAAATTAACTAACAACTTTCATTGGACAAATTATTTCAGCCACCTTGATCAATATGCTTTTATAAAACTCTCCTCCGTCGGAAGGCTTAAGAGAACAAGATAGCTGGCTTCCTTACATTTTATTTATGTCATCTTTCTCTTCATGACTATGATTTATGGCTGATTTCAATTCTTGGAGTTTAATAGCTCGTTTCATTACTACACTAGCAAATAATATTCAATCAGTGTTTCTATTATTATTATTATTATTATTATTATTATTATTATTATTATTATTATTATTATTACTGCTACTGGTAATGCTATCAATATTGTTAACATTATTGTTATTATTATTGTTATTGTTATTATTATTATTATTATTATTATTATTATTAAATAAGTAACTAGTAAATAACTGATAATAGTCATCAAAAGATTAAAAATAAATAATAAAACGGAGATATAGCGTAGTCTAGTAATTATTTTATCCTTCAAGGGAAGATGTAGGTATATATATATATATATATATATATATATATATATATATATATAAGAATTATAGTAACACTTGCTGATAAACAATAATAATAATAATAATAATAATAATAATAATAATAATAAATAATAATAATAGTAATACTTGTTATGCCTGTGTATTCAGCGTAATGCCCTGTAATGTCTCTTCTATATACTACTACTACTACTACTACTACTACTACTACTACTACTACTACTACTACTACTACTAATTGAACCGTTGAGCAAAGCAACAAATTACATTTTCTCCTATAGAACAGCGAATAAATTCTTCTTCCCATTCTGTACGAAACCTTCTGTTCCTGCTAGAGACAGAGGGTTTGTAGAACGACATGGTACCGACACTGCTTACCTTCAGTACGTGAGCGAGACAGAGAGCAATGTACAGGAAACTCCCCTTACCAGTATGAATGTCTTTGATTACACGATGTAATAACGACACCCAGTTTGGTCACCGCTGATATAGACCCACATAGGAATTACAATTTTTCCCGGTCTATCCCAGAATATTCGAAACTTTTTGCCTCCAAATATTAATGTGGTTGACGCTCATAGTTTTCATTCAGGTTCTAGATATATCTTGAATTTGTAATTCAACATGTACAATGTTTATGCTGTAGAAGTGTGCAGAGTCGCGAGAGTTTTTGAATGAAGATTTGTCCAGAAAGCGGAGGAGCTTATCACAAACATTTATAGCCCTCTCAACGGCGCCGGACGAGTGGAGATATGATACACAATCACGGTCGATATTCCGCTTCAGTGAACTGCACGATGTTGTGGATGCAAAGCAGCAGCCATAAAAGCAGCTTCCCCGAAAGTTGAACCCCCAAACAGGGAAATGTTTAAGGTCAGGGATTAAACTATAAGTTGTTGAAATTTTAATTACGGAGAAAAGAGGACGTTCTTTTTTTGAAACAAATTCAACCAAGGTGTATGAAAAGTGTGTTTTCTATCACTGCACTTTTAAATTTTCGTGTAGACTATATTTGGCTAAAATGGCTAAACATTTCAAATAACAACTATGTTTTGGGAATTCTATCGTAAATTCCAAATTGTATTCTGAATATCTTCTGATACATGCGTGTAAGGAGTACATGGTGTATTATACACTTTAAATCTGATTTTGAAATATAACATATTGAACAATTTTAGACTATAAAAGTTTTTCAGACTTAAAAAGGGAATCTTCATAATGATATATATATATATATATATATATATATATGTTATATTTATTATATTGACTCTATTTATAAATTGCACTTTCAATGTAAAGTAAAACCTCGTTAATCCGGACTAATAGGAGAATAAGTTGACCGGTTTAACGAAAGTCCGGATTAACTGAAATAATCTAAAAGAACAGTAGAAAGTGCATTGGAACTCCATTTATAGCAAGAAAAACACGTTTATTATGATGTTTTAAAGGGTATAGATCTAATTACACTATACAGGATAGTAAAATACGTATAAAGCAATACATACAATGTAGCACAATTTTTAATACTATAGTGTAATATTGTAATTATTATGATTCTATAGTTTAAATGTATATTCCGAAGTGATATAGTGTTAAAAGTTGTGTAATCAAGATGTACAATATAAAAGTAGGTCTTAAAACAAGGTTCTTTAATTTTTCCAAACTCGTAGCTTTTTTTTACTGGCCGGATTAAGCGAAGTCCGGCTTATCGGGGTCCGGAATAACGAGGTTTTACTTACTTAAATCTCTGTTAGTATTTTTCCACAATGTCACATACAATAGCTATTTGTATACAGCTATGTCGTCTAATGTTTTACGCTTGAGTCACGTGGTTTAAAACATTATATCACTGCTTCCAAAAATTGTATTTTTTCATGGATCTCTTGAAGCTCATATTTCGTTTTGGCGAACTCTAAAATGTTCTGTACAATTTAGGATGGTAATCATATTCTATTCATTAAACATTTGTGTAATGTATTGACTTAGATCAGATGGGAACGGCATATCACAAATGGGAGATCATTTGTTGTATTATGGGGAAGGAAACAGTAATCACCAATTAGGAATAGTTAAATTGTGGTTCATTGTTACGTATAGCAGAATCCGTCTAGGTCAGTTTCTGTCGGATGCTTTTCCAATTCACTGCAGGCTGAAGAAAGGAGATGCACTATCACCTTTATTTATTTTTTTTTTTAACTTTGCTCTAGAGTATTCCATTACGAAAGTCTAGGATAGCAGAGAGGGTTTGGAATTGAGCGGGTTACATCAGCTGCTTGTCTATGCCGATTACATGAATATGTTAGGAGAAAATCCACATACTATTAGGGAAAACACGGGAATTTTACTGGAAGCAAGTAAAGAGATAGGTTTAGAAGTAAATCCCGAAAAGACAAAGTATATGATTATGTCTTGTGACCAGAATATTGTACGAAATGTAAATATAAAAATTAGAAATTTATTCTTTGATGAGGTGGAAAAATTCAAATACCTGGGAGCAACAGTAAGAAATAAAAATGACACTCGGGAGGAAATTAAACGAAGATATAATATGGGAAATGCGTGTTATTATTCGACTGAGAAGCTTTTGTCATCCAGTCTGCTCTCAAAGAATCTGAAAGTTAGAATTTATAAAACAGTTACAGGCCTGTTATCGGTTGTTCTTGGTTGTGAAACTTGGACTCTCACTTTGAGATAGGAACAGGGTTTAAGGTTGTTTGTGAATAAGGAGCTTAGGAAAACATTTGGGGCTAAGAGGGATGAAGTTACAGGAGAATGGAGAAAGTTACACAACGCAGAACAGCACGCATTATTCTTCACCTGGCATGATTAGGAACATTAAATCCAGACGTTTGAGATCGGCAGGGCATGTAGCACGTACGGACGACTCCAGGAATGCATATAGAATGTTAGTTGGGAGGCAGGAGGCAAAAATACTTTTGGGGAGACCGAGACATAGATGGGAGGATAATATTAAAATGAAGTTGAGGGAGGTGGGATGTGATGGCAGAGACTGGATTAATCTTGCTCAGGATAGGGACCGACGGCGGGCTTATGTGAGGGCGGCAATGAACCTCCGGGTTTCTTAAAAGCTATAAGTAAGTAAGTTTGAATTAATAAACCGAACCTTTTACATATAAACAGATCGCTTATCATAATTTGTTTGATAATCATTTAACTTGTTACACGCTCGTAGAAATGTTCTTATTGGAATGCCTTTCTTCTAAGATAGCATCAAGTAATCTTCTCTAGAGGACTATTAATCATGGAGAAAGACATTAAGTATTCCCTTTCGTGTCGGTACGGTTACTAAAATACTCTCAATCCTACAAGAACTTCCAAAGTCTCAAAATGATATCATTAATTATTTAATATAATCGAAGACTTAAGTGCTCTCTTTATATCTGCGAGTGTTAAAGTATACCAACATGACCTCATTATTTATTAGGTCATCTCAAAATTTTATTATTTTCTTATAAAGTTTCTAGCTATTTGTCTTAGATTTGTTAGGCAATGGACGATTTATATATGTATATCGATGTTTTAAAACACGTTGGAAGCTGAACATACTAGAACAGGCATGCTAAAAAACCTGTACGATGTGCAGTTCCTATTCCCATACCTGGAGGGAGTGAATCGGCTTGGAGGGGAACGCGACAGGGCTGTACCTGAAGTAGTAGAACAGAATGGATAAATAAATAATAGGATGCGAAACTGCGCTCAGCACCATCTGGCGGCGGGGGGCTGAAATAAGATGGTCAGCGCCCATCGTCGTAGGTGGTGAACATTAGAACTACGTGTTGGGTACATTACCCAGAGTTCTCTATTTATCCGTTCGAGATATTGTTTGAGGAGCGAGATGGCAGACAGAAACTTGCTAATAAGCAGACATCGTATTCTAGGGCAAATGCCTATTTTGTTTCTTTAGGAGAAAAGTAAAAATAATTATTAATATTTGTGTTTCATGGAAATTGAAAGGTATTCAAAGAGTTTTATAGTGCCCTAAAATGCCCTAAAACGGTTATTAGAGCCTAATTTGTTAATATTCGCCTAAAAATGCCTAACTCACTGTAAAGTTTCGCACTTTACTCTTACTTTTATAATTTATACATGCATTCACTGCGAAATTTAAGGCATTTAAAAAGTGGAAAGTTTGCTTCACACCGGCCATGAAACCATTATAAAGGAAACAAAATGTTTTGAATCTCACGACACTCTCAATAGATTTCACCGAATTTAACATGTTTAGGAGCATAAATGCCGACAAAGAACCAACCTTAGTTTTGAAGCAGGCAACAATCACAACATGTGCTGCTACCGATTCAGAGATATACTATACTATAAAAATGACTGTTTTCGGTCTGAAACCGATTAGCTGTACTGCCCTTCAGAGTGTCATAAAATCACAATTTTTGGAGAAAGTGTGTTTTTGAAATATTTATGAAAAGTCGTAAAACTGCGAATTGGTAGGGTAAACCGTTACAAAATATTTAAAAGAATGGTCCTCCTAGTGTTAACACTACCAGGAAATGCAACAATAAGTGGAACTTTGTATTTTTGTCCAATTGAATCTCAATAACAACGGTTCATTTGAATGCTCGTTAACAGTTGCTCTTTCCCTCACCTTATTTGTGTTGAGAAGTTTTGAGCGGTAGGACGTTTTCCTGTGAAGTTTAACGCGATAATGCCGAAAAATATAAGTGCAAAATCTACATTGATCCGGCAATGGCTAACAGAATATTCAGAATTCACTTATGATGGAAAAATAATATTCTGCAAGATTTGTAGCAAACAGGTATATAACAATAGTTGAAATATATAAATTCTATTAATTTTAATGAGTAGGCCTATAATATTTATACATTGACTGAGCTATCCTGAGGTATAATTCTTTTTAAGACCACTACACTTTAACCTTTTAAATTCCGATAGTTAAAGTATTTGCAGGTCATTAAAATTTTGATTGTTCGAACCCACTAATTTTGTGATAGAAATACGGCAATACAACAATTAGGATTTTATTTTAATTCAGTTTACTTTACATTTTTAGATTTCGCAAGAAAAGAAGTGCCACCTAAAGCAGCATGTGCAAGGAGCGGCTCATAAGGCTAAAGCTCAGCAGAAAAATCAACTGCAACAAACTTTACTAACACAGCCTACTTCATCCAATCTCAGCAGCAATTTCTATGCTGATTTAACCAGAGCGTTTGTTGCTGCTAACATTCCCTGGAATGCAATTGAAAATCCGGTTTTAAGACAGTTTTTACAAAAATACTGAGAACAAAATATCCCATCTAAGTCGACCCTAAGAAAAAATTACTTAGAATATACAATGAAACTTTAGCTTCCATTCGGGAGGATATAGGTGATTCGTACATATGGGTCTCTGTGGATGAAATCTCAGATCCTATGAATAGGTATATAGCAAATATGGTAGTAGGAAAACTTAGTCCTAATGGACCTTCGATTCCACACCTCGTATGTGTAAAGAACTTTCGAAAGTGAATAGCCAAGCCATTGCTTATTTTGTAAACAAAGGCCTACAGTCTTTATACTTAGGTAATATAGACGATTCTAAAGTTCTGTTGTTTTGTACTGATGCTGCCTCATACATGGTTGCTGCAGCTCCACTTCTTAAAACATTTTATCCTAACCTCACGCATGTAACCTGTCTAGCACATGGCCTTCACAGGGTTTCTGAAACAATCCGGAATGAATTTCCTCTTGTCAGTTCGTTTACTTCTAACACAAAAAATGTTTTTGTAAAGCCCCATCCAGGATTTCAATATTCAGAGAGAACTTTCCAGATATCCCACTCCCACCTCAGCCGGTTGTTACCCGATGGGGAACCTGGATTCAGTCAGTGGTGTATTATTCTAAGTATTTTAAAGAAGTGGTCACAGTTATTGATAAATTACCTGAAACTGATAGTGCAGCGTGTGTGAAAGCAGTGAAAGATTGTCTGAATGACTCACGAGTGAAAAACGATATTGCCTACATAACATCAAACTTTTCTTTCATACCTGCAAGCATTGAACAATTAGAACGTGAAAAACAATCTCTTTGTAGCCAAATAGCAATAGTAAAGGAAGCTCAAGTGAACATACATTCTGCTTTGGGCGAAACTGGGAAAAAAGTTAAAAATAAGTGGGACAACGTATTAAATAAGAATGTAGGATTTTCATTGTTGGAAAAAGTATCAAGAGTGATATCAGGGGAAAGTGTAAATGTTCCAGTAAGTATTGATGTTTCTATTGTACCTAATTTAAATTTTGCGCCTCTCACATCAGTTTCGGTTGAAATAAGTTTTTCTGCTTTCAAAATGATTCTCAGTGACAAAAGGCAAAGGTTAACTGTGGAGAATTTAGAAAAAATTCTGATGGCGTACTGTGCAGATAATTGTAATAAAGTCTGAGCATGGAACTGAATTTCAATAACTTAAAATGAGTAATCTTGATATCAATAATCATTATTTCATTAGTTTCAATATATTAAATTTGTGCAGCTCTGTTTATAAATATAATATAGTATTCTTTTTTAATGTTTAAACATACTTTTTTGTGCGTATTTTAGTGTATAACTAAAAATTTCAGTGAAAGAAATAAGTATGATACCTTGATGTGCCTAAAATGCCTATTTTCATTAAAATAGAACTTAATTTTACAAATTTTGAGCTTATTTTAGGCGCCTAAAACTGCAATTTTTAGTGCCTAAAAATCCGATGTCTACTAATAAGTGAACATAAAGTGATACTACGTGTATAAGCAGTTTATGTTAAACAGTGATGTTTATGGACGTTGTAAAAATAGTGTTGTTGAATGTATTGTAAAGTAATAGTAGTATCACAGTCTACTATATACAGTCACGAAGCTTGAGTTTTGAGGGTGCTAGAAACAATAGACTGTACGGTACTATTTTGCATTGCCTGTAATGAGGCGATATTAGCAACCCTAGTGGTGAGCAACTATATAATGTTTGCATATTTACTACGTATTGAGCTTCGCGACTGTATATACTAGACTGTGGTTATATAATAAATTGAACTATCTAAGTAGTTCTTGCAGACTTTTCCATTGCGCTGTACAATAAATACCCAAAGAATACAATCCCAATTATCTAACCTTTTGCTTTATTTTTTGTCTCTGTCTGGTTATATTTCAATTGGGTAGGGTAAAATAGATCGTCTCTTTTATCTTCCTGTTGGCTCCGGTAAGAATTTTCAGTAGAAGATGCTGTGAGGAATAAAAATGTAAATGCTTTATTTTAAATTGGGGGTAGTTTTGAATATCGATGAGGGTGGGAGGGAATACTTTCTACTTAGTTTAACATTTTCGTCACCAGGTGCGCTGCTAAATGCATGGAGTAATTACTCTTTTCGCTACTTGGTGCGCTGCTAGATGTAATAACGCCCATCCCCCCAACAGGTAGCAGCAAGATCAATTTCTACGACAGCGCCTCTAGTATATGTTACGGGAAACTCAGTAAGTTTCACATCCTATTATATATTCATCCATGAGAACAGTTTTCAGCGTATTCCGAATCTCACCGGATCGGTGGACAACAATGACGTCACGCTGCAGCGAAATAGGAACAAAACTGCTGGAAGGATCGATGGCTGTCATGGCGACTGTATAAGTTGTTGTCTGTGCTACGCTAGCAAAATTTTGCGAAATGTCCGTACTGCCATCTCGTTCAAAGAAAAGAGAGCATAAACAATTTATTTCTTGAACCGGTAGTAATAACTGGTCCGTTGACATGTTCGCTCATAAGCCATTAACATATTGTTTTTAGGTTGTACTCATTACAAACAATACAGCAGAACATACCGCCATGACACAACAGTGCACGATGTCATTCGTCTGCTAATTCCCGCCCTATACAAAAACCAATCAGATTCACTGATGGCGGCTGATGCAGACTGCCACCATCTCTTCAAGCTGATGGTATCAGTGTCGCCATCGGTGAAATTCGGAACACCGTGATGCCATCAGATTGCTCAGCGCTGAGATTCGGAATACGCTCTTCGGTTTCAATAACAAAGATCAGTACGGGTGCTCATTGAACTGTGATTGTGAATGCATTATGAAAAATAAAATGAGGAGTCCACAGATATAACGATGGAGAGAAATAACAAATCATATAACATAATTGTTATAATGTTTTCCTCAGTCAACAGTAATTATTTTAAAATAAAAGGTTTTCATCTTCTCGTGGACCTAATAGTGATGTGAGAATTTAAATCAGATTAGTAAAGTTCTCAAAATATGATATTCGCCTGCTCTTATTTCTTAATCAGTACTCTCACGGCAAGACAAACGTGACAATAGCGTTGTTTTAGGGTCTGTACTAACACAGCCATCAAAGGTGAGGCGGCTTACGACTTCTATTTGATAAGCTGATAAATGATGAGAATACTGAGTGAGGAATACATGTGAAGCTATTGAGGTTGTACGGGAACGAAGACAGCAACTATTTGTAATGCGGAAAAATTCCTGGAAAAATATATAATGGCGAATTTTCCATCTCGCGTTACTATATTATGTTAATATACTTACGTTAATAAATCTTTAAACCTGACATAAAAAAATCCTCGCTACTTTTTTAACTCATGTAACGCTCCCAACTTGCTGATACTTGCTCTCAACGTTTCCTAAATAAACTATGAATAAATTTAAATTGAAGCTTAATTTATCCAATTTATTAATAATAATATGAATTTATATTAAAATACAGCAAGGAAATGATTCCAGTGTAAAAGCCTCACAATGTCCTATTGCATGCAATTGGGAGTAAAATATTTTCTTTAACAATACAAAGATTAATCGTTTTCAGTCAATGACTTTACTTTATATATGTGTAAGGTACAAGTCCTTATATTACATAATTTATTACTTCATCAACGTTTTCGTCAGTCATGCCGCCATCATCAGATACAACTTTTTATGCTGCTATATCATCCCTTAAATAAATACATGTGCCTCTGTAATCAAAAATACAATATACATTGATGAATATAAAACATATTAAAATCAACATGGTTTGGGGACATCAATATTTCTTTTTTCATGTAAATGTGCCCTTATTTTCAATTAGCTAAAAACACAAATGTGTAATTACAATACATATACAGAAAATTTACAGGTCTTCGCTATATAAAAATCTAAAATTGAAAGAATTCATGTAAAATACTATGTGAAGAGACGCTTACAATCATTAATCTATGTTTATTTAATTTCCTTATATCCATATTCTTGTTATACAGTTATTTTACGCCTTTTTCTGTGTCAGAATGATGCATATACACTATGATATATGTGTTGAGACTGTACGTTGAAATAATTCATCAAAATTGTTAATGATGATATTTTGATGAATTAAGGTATCTGATGACGAAAACGTTAATACAGTATTAAATTATGTAATATAAGGACTTGTACCTTACACATATATAAAGTAAAGTCATTGACTGAAAACAATTAATCTTTGTATTGCATATCATAGACTTTTCTGAAAAATTATTCAAAATTGATTGCAAAATTTTCTTTAACGTTTGTGCACCAGTGGTCCCAATGATGCTTGCGGAACAATGAAAGAGTATTACTTTGAAATAATCAGTACCTACTACAGTGGCCGGCAGATGCTGCAGTTTTGACGTAAGAGCCAGTCAGATCGCAAGAGCTTGGGAGAGCGAGCAGTTGAGTCGTATTAATGTTAGCACACACCAGCGCAGTGGCGTCAGAGCAGCAGTAGAACGGGACTGTTGAAAACAAAAGGATCTATCTACATTTTATAGAAGATTTACCCAGGCAAGATTCCCTCGATTGCATAGATTTGCTGCTAGGATGTTGAGCATATTCGGATCTACGTATGTATGTGAACAGTTCTTTTCTTGCATGAAGATCTGCAAACCACAACATAGAAACCACCTGTCTGATCTGAACTTGAAACATATTCTTCGCTTGTGTGTTAGCCAGGCTATGACTCCAAATATTGCAAAATTAGTGCGCGAGAAAAGAGGAAAAAAATCTCGACAAAGCGTTTAGCTTGGGCACAGTAGTGACACAAAGTGATGGTGTGTTTCAAAAGTTGAAATATACTTTGCATACTACTCACCAAGATAGGGCCTGTATAGTTTAATCTGTATATTATGTAGAAAAATGTGTGTTAATAACACTGTTTTCAAGTTTCCGAGTAGATAAAGTGTTGCAGTACTGCTTAAGTATTTATTTATATGTTTGTATGTTTATAGCAGTTTCGGAATTTCATTTATATATGCAAACGCTTCTGCAAGTGGCTGTATTATGAGTTTCATATTATTGTAAGTACATTAAATCTGATTACAAACCAAAATATTGTGTTACATTGATTTATCACGGTTGTACAGTTTTGTTTTCGTACAAATGTATTGTAATTGTGCTGTTCCCATACTACCTCAGACGAATGGATCGCGCTCTGTCAGTGCATAGACCCGCACCACCACTGTTCGGTTGAACCTTCTCTCCACGCTGTGCTCAGTATGCAGAGATTGCCGAGCAAAGAGCAGGGCGGCTACGTCGTATGACGTCACAGAGCACGGAACATGCCGGTCACTGACCTACTACGTAAAATGAAATACTATGTTCGTTTTGTGTTGTTTCGAAATTACTGCAATATTTTTATTTTCTTCAATACTGTATACAAATCATGTAAATAAATGACTCTTTACAAACGACTGCATTGTTAATTATAACTGAGTAAGTCTATTGTTTCTTGTGTTACAATTGTCAAATATAGACACTGACAATAATTATTGTGTTTTTTTTTTTCCTTCTGCTAAGTGTGTTTATGATGTCCAAATGTCAATTTAATTGAACACTGGAAGCGCAGAATAGATTCTTGTACATCTCTCCGGCTAAGAACTGGTAAGAGCAACGCGTGAATGACGCCATCTGCACAGACCGGCGTTCCGCGCACATACACTGCACATTCAGTTTCTGATTTCTGGCGTGCCTGGTCTAAAACTTAAACACGGTGAAGAAGTTGTAAAGTTAATCAGTGATTATATAAGTGTTAAAAGTGTATGTAGAACGATGAACAAAATTGTATTTCGAATTAGGCTGAGATATAGTTAACACGAAGCATTTTTCCACTCACGTTAGTTGTTTCCGAAAGTGGCCATTTACCTGGCGTCATCTATTAATGTGTATTTATTACAGACAAGTAAAATAGCTAAGTGAGTCTAGTAAATCGCTTTATAGCGTAGTGATATAAACAAATTACAGAAACTGAAGAGATTGATGTTGCACATTAAGTCGTGAGCATCTTTTCTCTTCATCTGAGTCTCAAGATTTCATGTAGATGTCCACAATATTGTTGGATATACTACAGTATTTCTACGTTAATAACATATTGTGTTTAAGTAATGATTGTGATTAATGAATACATAATAGACACACAAATGCGTACTTCGTAATGGAACGCTTACGAAGTGACTGAGATCACGTTCAAAAGTGATCTACTATGAAAGGATTACGCATAGAGCTGGTGGATACCGCTTCTAACATCAGATGTGAACCCCTTCAAATCCCTTTCAACAGTAACCTTTGTTCCCGGCTGAGAACTGGACTTTTTATCTGCATGAATTCTCGTTACTCAAAGGTGAATTTTTATTATTGTACTGCCAGCATAGTAAATTAAAAACAAACACTGAAAATACCTTAGTTTTGTAGTGTGGAGTAGTAGAAACTCGATGTGATCACTGGGAGAGCTGTGGTCCACCCTAAATAGGTTCCTTACTTATATAGGAAAATCGTCGTACTTGAAGGAAGAAGGCGGCCATATTCCGTCGTTGTGACGTTATTTGAGGCGGAGTGGGAGAATGATTGCAGTGTCGCCAACTGTGGTAACCACTCATATTATCTTACACACCTAATAAAACCTAACCTAACATGCTACGCACTTATTGTAACATTCCTAACATTTAGCACACCTGTTGTAACATTCCTCACAGTTTCATTTCGTTTGTCGGTATTGGCATCCCTGCTACGCGTCTGCTGGAACTCAAGAGTCATTTAGTGGAAGTGAAGTGAAACTGCTATTCTGTTAATTACGTTTCCGAAGTTGTTTCTGTGTTATCTGCAAGAATTATTGTCATTGTAGTGATAATTGCATTTATATTCATCATCATCATCATCATCCTCCTCCTTCATGCATTAGGAAATTGATTCCTGTAGCAGCTACTGAAATTGGTCCATCCATCTTTTGGCTGGTCTTCCAATATTTCTTCTTCCCTGAGGTTTATATTTCCAGTCCTCGGCATCAACCTCTTTGATTTGATTACCTGATTGGGTTTTTCCGAGGTTTCCCCAACCAAAAGGCAAATGCCGGGTAATATTTTGGCGAATCCTCGGACCTCACCTCATCTCATTACATCTCGCCAAAATATTGTAAAAAATTGCACAAAATTGTAAAAATTGTAGAAAATTACTAAATTGTAAAACTGTAAAAATTTGTAAAGATTGTAATTGTAATATTGTAAAATTTTGACTTGTTCCACATCTTAAAGCTTCATTTCTCATGTAAGATCTATGGAATAAAATGAATGAATGAATGAATGAATGAATGAATGAATGAATGAATGAATGAATGAATGAATGAATGAATGAATGAATGAAAACTTATATGGTATCCTGTCCTCCTGCATCCTTGAAATGTGAGACATCCATGTATTTCTATATTCTTCTATTTTGTTGTTTAATTCATATATCTCAAGTTCTTCTCTTATTTCTTAGTTTCTTTTATGTTCTATTTTCCTGTAACCTGCTACGCTTCTCAAAAATTTCATCTCATTTGTTTGTAATCTAGAGGCATCTTTCTTTTTCATAACCTATATTTCGCTTCCATATAGTAAACTGGGCACTGACATCACCTTATAAAATTTTAACAATGTATCTTTTCTAGCTTTTGATTTCAGGTTTCTTCTTATTATTCCATTTGTGTAATTACATTTTTCTATTTTTTTTTTCTTTTTGATCATAGTCTCCTTTATAAGATAAGGTAACGCCCAAAAATTTAAATTTATTTACCTGTTCTATGATACTCTTTCCTATTACTATTTTAGATCTTACAGGAGATTTGCCACAAAATGCCATAGTTTTAGTCTTATGTACAGATATCTCCATATTATAGTTCTTATTTATATTGTACAATAAAAATTGAAATGTGTCGTGGCTGAGATAAAAGTGTTCTAAATTGATTTCCAGCGCCACAATCCCAGTGTTAAGCGTTTGAATATTCCTTAGGAGTCCGTTGGAAGTGGCAGTAGAATAATAAAAAATTGACCTCCGCAAAGTTTATTCAGACACTGAAGGCCCATTCACAATGAAAATTAACATAAACACAGAAGTTTGCGCCCAGGGTACCAAATGGGATCATTCACAATGATTCACATAAGCATTGACATAAACATTACCGTAAGACGTTAAAATATGAAAGTTTACAAACTCCAAAATTTCATGCTTATGCTTACGTGATTTGCAAACAGAACACAATTGTGGAGAGCTGAAGTATACGACAGAATATGAGGAAATGGCGTCGTTGTTATGTTTCCATGGTTACAAAGTATGTTTGCTGTTATGTTTATGTTCCCATCATGAATGATCTTGATTTTACCGTAACGTTTATATTCTTAAGTTAACGCTTACGTTTTGTTTAATTTTCATTGTGAATGAGCCTTTACTATTGATATACAGGGACATCATTTTATTTTTACTTACATTTTTAATGTTAACTTGCCTATACCTCTGGATCGACGCTGTTTGCTCCCCCTTCCACGACTGGAGTTCGATGATACTGTCGTAATATACAAACAAATCACTTTACTAGGTATAGGAGGAAGGAAAGTAGTTCATCCATATACGTAAACTAGAAAATATTGCGCTTTTGAGTTTAATCATTTTCATTAGGTTTTTATTTAATCAAAATACAGTACAGTATTAACAATGAGTGTTTTTACTCAAGAATTGAGCTACCCAAGTGGACGTATTTATTATGCAGTGTATATTATACTGTCTACAGCACATTAGCGTACAATATAGAAAATGACGTTAAATTGAAAAATAATCATATTATGGATATTTAAACATATTTTTTAAATGGTGGCCGTTCATTTCGATAAAGGCTTCAGTTCTTTTGTGCATATTATGGCACTATAGACTATTGTACTTAATTCCAATCACCAGTTTCGTTCTTCGTACTAGTAACTCATGTTGAAATAATTCTGTACCTACTCTATAAAAGAGTACCTGACGTGCTGTAAATTCAATCTTCATTTCTGCCCGATCCGAAAAGATAAAATTACTCAGACATACTATCTGCTGTCCGTCCAAGTGGTTATGTCGTAGGGTCGTAGAAAGGAGGGAAATCACGTGAAAGTTAATTACTTAACGAAGCCCTTTTATTTAAGTTATTTTAAACAGTTGTATAATATTACGTAGACGTCCAATTCCTAACAGAAATTAATGTTCTCAGAAAAGAGCTAAGACAGCCCAGCCACTAGCTGGCGAATAAAAGCTGGTGGGGGAAACCGAGATACGACGTAGGCAAATGGACGACAGTACCTGTGCGAAGATGATTCAATATTGAAAGCTCTTTCGTCACTGGAAAACGCGAACATATTTTTGGAACGTACTGTGGCTACTATGACTGTATATGCGGTCTTGGATCTGTGTGGAGGACGGATACACTTCGTTAGTAGAAGAGGTGGGAGTGAAGTACATTTAAAAACTCAGGTGCAATAAAAATTGAAGTAAAAATAAAATGATGTCCCTGTATTTTTAAATGTCTACTGAATATTATTGCTCTTAACATAGGCCTAAAAGCTATGGGCTCTATAAAGTGTGTTTCGAACTAATACAAGTTGTCCTGTTTGCAAACACTGAACTATAATATATTGTAGATTTATGTTGTATTCGCTCTAATTTTGACACGGACTATTACGCACTGATGCTAGCAGACAGCATTTAGTACCCACCCTGTGTAACGTACAGATCTAGACCGAAAGAGGGCTGTGACATAAAATAATTACTCCACACAAAACCGATGTCGATTACGTCGCCCACGTGCATGTTTTATTTATAACGCGCCTCATTTCTAACCGCCTTCGCTCTCATTAATTTCGCTCAGCTATAACGTAAAATAACAATATGTCAACGACAATGTTGTTTTGGAGACAAATAACGATCAACTTAAACTATGTTTCGTATATAAAGTGTGACGTGACTTTTCGTCATTGTTCTTCAAACGCTGGAAAATTAAAGAATACATTTCGTGCAAAAGAGTGACTAACAATAAGACCTGTAATAACCCTGCAGATTGAAAGGAACGATGGGGTACACTTAAATAAAGAGAAAACGTGTGTATTACGTTTTGTGATTAAATGCAAGGTTAATTAGAAAATTAAGTTGGAAGTTTAGCAGTCTGGCAACGTCGCCGCCTCTTTCTTCTCGTAATACATATATAAGAGTCAACGAACTCAGATCTGTCTGCCTTAGTGAACTACCTTCCACCTTCCTGTTTTGCTACAATGTTGCAAGCTGCTTTCATCGGTTAGGACTTCAAATTAATATTTTTGTATTTATTTATTTTGCTAATAATTGTAACATAAAATATAATATAGGCTAATATAATATTAGTACATTATGTAACGAGCCTATAATGGTAGTAATTAAGACGCGAGTATGTTTATGAAACTCGCTTGCGCTCGTTTCATAACTTTCATACGAGCGACGTAATTACCATTATAGGTAAGTTTCATACGACTTTTTATGCTCGATCATATTTCTAACTTGAAATTATTCATAAGTATTAATAATAATAATAATAATAATAATAATAATAATGATTTATTTAACCTGGCAGAGTTAAGGCCATACGGCCTTCCCTAACACTCAACCAGGAGTAAAGACTGCGTTACAAAAACACTACAAATTTACAATGTACACTACAATTTTACACACAAAACTGAATAAGATAATAATAATAAAATGTAAACAACAAGTAAGAAGAAATCAGACATAATATATAACATACAGAAAGAAAGGAAAAAAAAACGTAATAAAATGTGAAAAGCAAGTCAAAATAAATGAGACATACAAAGTATAAAAAATAAGACAATTAATAATAATAATAATAATAATAATAATGATGATGATAAAAAATAAGAATAGTAATAATGATAATAATAATAATAATAGTAACAGTAATAATACTAATAGTAGTAATAAAATAGTGCAGTACAAAGCATACAGTGAATACAATATTTTTAAGTACACACAAAAGGAAAATTAAGATTATATATAGCTCAACTTATCATATTAGAGATATGCGATTATAGGAAAATATGAAAACAAAAATATAAAATAAGTTGAATATCACTAGAACATTAAAAAAAATGTGAATACCTGGAAACATGCAATACAACACTTGTCATAATAGTAAGTTAGTTTGGCAACTCGTCATAAGATAATTTTCTAACTTGGATTTGAAAGATTGTTCGGCAGCCCTTGACTTCAGGCGGCAGAGAGTTCCAGTGACGAGAGGTAGCAACAGTGAAAGATGAGGAATACAGAGACGATGTGTGTATTCATGTTATTCTTATCTGACTGGGGAGCGGAACTGACCTTGTGCAATATCTCGTAAATTGTGAGATGTGCGCAGACGCGAAAGTATTGATTTTTTCCTAGAAACAAATATCATTGACCTTGATATGTTCTAGAGAGTAAAATAAAGATTAATCTTGATATAACCTTGAAATTGATTTAGACATTGAAAGACGAGATGATAAATTGAATTTATTTGAATATTATTTACAATTAACGCTAATTATTATAGTAACAGACCATAACCTTCTGCGACAGTATTGGATTTCCAGCCTCCGCGACGTTTCGCTAGTTGTCTTTCGATTGCATATCCGAGAATAATCGATACTTGCGCTTTCATATTGCTACAATGGTGTTTTCTGATTGGTGGAACACCTGAACTTTAATGAATAGGTGTACTTTAATGTGGTCCATTAAAGGGCTGCTACCAGGTGTATAATTACTACATTTCGACATGGTCAAGCATAAAATATAATATAAACAGATAAAAGTTTAGCTCACCCGTGAAAGAGTAGAACTCGTGCTCAGGGGCGGATTCCTGAATTTAAATTAAGAAGTATATAATACAGTTTGTCTTACGTCTACTATTAAAAATATATAAATCTAAATTTACAGTTTTTCATTATTTATAAAATCCATACATAACTTTTTAAATTTAATATTAGAACTATGAGAATTGATCAGATTAGGATATTTAAATACTGGGTGTTCATTTCAAAGTGTGTCATGACGTCACTGTTGTGAGTCAGAGATTTGAAGCGAGTTTCAGCTTTTATGTCAGAGAAGTTGCCTATTAATCAAGGCGTTCAGTCTGAACTTGAGAACGTGTACGGTATAACTTGAATGTCATAGCAACAGATGGCGGTCTGTAAAGTCTGTGTGCTACCATAACCTCTTTCGAACTGTGTTTTGCGCGGGCAAGTCGTACGCAGGGTATTTGTTATCATCGATTGCGTACGGCAACATTCCACAACACAAATCAAAATTCTCCGTGTCCATGTTGACCGTCCGAGTTAACAAATACGTAAGTAATCGTCTTAACCCTCTCCCTATATCCCGACAGTAAGGAAAAAAACTCACTTCAGTACGTGTTTCCAAACAGTTCACATTCTTGCCACTACTGGCGTTACCGTACGTATCGGTAAGTAATATTCAGAACGAACGCCGTACTTGCTAGGCAACTTCTCTCGCATTTAGATAATACGCCTCTGCGGAAGTGTAGGAAGATTGAATTCTCTAGGCTCATCGGCTAGCCACATGACGACATGCAGCGAGCCATGACACATTTTGAACTGAACACCCAGTATAAATTTGTTATATATTCTTGGGCCCAAATTACTAATATGATTAAATACTGTAGCAGTGTTGCATTTTGGTTCAAAAAATCTTAAAGAATTCTTACCTATTGTTTCATAACTACGAGAATAAAATTCAAAATTATTTTGATTTTTAAGTATGAATTTTATTAATATAATATAAAAAATTTGTCTTATTTTAAGAACATTAAAGTCTAAATAAAAATGTTTGAGATGGAAAATCAATAGTTTTATGAGATATATTTTAATTAATTTCTTCTGTAATAAATAAAGTGGATTAAAATTGGTTTTAAATAAGCTACCCCATCCTATAATTCCATACAGAATTACCGATTTAAATAAAGTAGAGACAGAAAAAGGAATTGGTTGGGTCACTAGCTGAGAAGAAACTGCCTACTGAAGGATACACTGGAAGGAATGGTGAACAGAGGCAGAGGAAAATATCAGATTATAGTCGTCATTAAGATATATGGATCATATGCGGAGACTAAGAGGAAGACAGAAAATAGGAAAGATTAAAGAATGCTGAGTTTGCGGTGAAAGACCTGCCATGCCATGGAGCAGAACACGTATTTATGTAATTGGGGGAAGCATAATAGTCATTTCACAAATCAACGTTCTTTTCCATTTTCTGAAAATAAATATTTCTCCCTCCATACGGAATTTAACTGCGGTTTGTCACGCAAACTCGTAACAAAACGTCATGTTACTGATAGCTGTGTGAGCTCTACAGTTTAGTGAGTCAGATAGAGTTCCTCTATTGCATAAAAAAGGATGACGAAACCACGAGAGCGGGGAAGCTATCTTGTTCTTTCTTATAGGCAGTTCCATATTATTTAGTAATGTACGTGTAACGCAATATCAGTAGGAATACTGTAACCATGTAAAAAAGAATGAATACAAATCGTCTCCCATATTTAACTAGGCTCTGACATACACAAAATTAAAACACTGCAGTTCTGTTCGGCTCCTGAGTTTGAGACCGTGGCCGTTTTCTCCAAGTATTGTTGGAACATTTAACGAATATTAAACTCTAAACAGTTTGTTAAATACAGTTTTTAGATGTCTTAAACACTTGTTTGGCTTAACAGATTGTTAAGTGTTTGTTAAGTTTAAATATAGGGTTTTGGGCAGTTCACTCATTTGACAGATAGTTAAATATGGCAGATGACACCACAGCTGTTTAAACAGAAGTTGTGAAAATAATATTTTATGTCTCTGTTTAAGGAATGTTTCGTGAATGACTGATAACATAACATTTAAAAGACACTTTGGAGAGCTAATATAGAGAAGATAATCTTCAAAAGTGAACTGATTATCATATTGGCTGTTTATTTTGATACTGAGCTATGATATATTGAATATTTAGAAAATGTGAGACCTCAAATTGGCAAGGTAACTAGGATTGATAATTTATTTATATGCTATGCATGATACTTAATTTGTGACAATATAGATTTTCAAAACAAGTAGGTCTCAAAATTTTGAAAGAAATTTAAACCAGACTTGAATATCCTACAAACAGAAATAGATCACTTATACCAATTCAGCATCTATTTACTCTTGATTCTATGATACTGGCTCTTTTCAACTAATTATAGCAAATGTGAATACTTACTTACTTGCTTACTTACTGGCTTTTAAGGAACCCGGAGGTTCATTGCCGCCCTCACATAAGCCCGCCATCAGTCCCTATCCTGTGCAAGATTAATCCACTCTCTATCATCATATCCCACCTCCCTCAAATCCATTTTAATATTATCTTCCCATCTACGTCTCGGCCTCCCTAAAGATCTTTTTCCCTCTGGCCTCCCAACTAACACTCTATATGCATTTCTCGGTAAGCCCATACGTGCTACATGCCCTGTCCATCTCAAACATCTGGATTTGATGTTCATAATTATGTCAGGTGAAGAATATAATGCGTGCAGTTGGGTATTATGTAACTTTCTCCATTCTCCGGTAACTTTATCCCTCTTAGCCCCAAATATTTTCCTAAGCACCTTATTCTCAAGCACTCTTAACCTATGTTCCTCTCTCAAAGTGAGAGTCCAAGTTTCACAACCATATAGAACAACCGGTAATATAACTGTTTTATAAATTCTAACTTTCAGATATTTTGACTACAGACTGGATGATAAAAGCTTCTCAACCGAATGATAACAGGCAGTTCCCATATTTATTCTGTGTTTAATTTCCTCCCGAGTATCATTTATATTTGTTACTGTTGCTCCAAAGTATTTGAATTGAACTTAACTACACTTTTGAAATATTCACAACAACATGAAACAATTTGTAATTGTAATAATGTGAACAAAACAGCTGATAAACAAACCGGAAACAATGGGTAATTTGACGGCCATATTAGTACACCTTTTTGGTTCCACCGTTTCAAGATTATGGCCCAGGGTTGATTATTATTCAACCTACAACTTTCATTTGTATTCGTGTATATCGATCATGGCCTACTGTACCAGGTTATGATTTTGTACATGTTTCATGACTTACTCTACAATACAGAATTTAAAGAATAATGTCAGCCAATAAAAAATTTGCCTTACATGTGCAAAATCATTACCATCTGCTATTGAGTGGTTAAAATTGTGTTAACGACTGTTACAGTTAAGTGTTGGTTGTTTTAAACAAAATGATGTTGAAGAAATGGAAAATACATTAAAAAAACGTTAAAAATAAACAGGCTGTTAATTTAACACTAGTTAAGCCAAATTAAACATTTCTTGGAGAAATTGAACATCCGTCTTCTATTTCACTCATACAACGCGTATTGCATCAGTGACTTCTAACCTCTCTTGCACCTGTGTTGCGTTTTTCGGTTCTCAGTGATGTTCTGTTTTGTGCTATGTAGCTACGCCGCCACCACAATTAGATAAAGCTCGTTTGTGATGTATACCAACATTTCAGAGGTGCAGCGGTGCAGAATTGTGGGGATGTGGGCAGTGCTCGAATTTATAAAAATGTAGAGTGGGAGGAAATATCTAGTTCACATGCTCATTTTTTACTTTGTTTCTTTTAAGTATGTATATAAATTATAACATATTGTTTTAAGGTTTATTGTTATAAATAAAACTAGTCCACAGTTTCGTCTCGTTTTTGCTTCCTTTTTGAGATAAAAATTGTTTTATAAAAACATCTCATAGCGTGTTTTGGGAAAGACATTGATTTAATTTCCCGTTCTGTAATGGAATTTTAGAATGTTACATTTGTTCGGGTCAAATTTTTGTACATTTAAAGACGAAACTAAAATTCGTTCAATCGTTTATTATCATAATACATTGCTATCTTAAACTGACTGGGCATATTGGGAATTCAATCGATGCCGTTCCCAGAACACACTAAGAAATGTTTAATATAAAACAATTATTATCTCGAAAAGAAAGCAAAAAGGAGCAAAATTGGCTTAAATTTTTGTTTGAAATATCTCAAAGAATATCCCCCGAAATTAATGACATTACTTACGGATTATTCTGTATATCTTCTAGCATCAGTTTTGTTAGTCACTTTTCAAATAATAAAAATTATTTACTGAAGTAATGCCCTAATTTCATCTCTTCATTCCTTTTTTTTATTTTCTCTCTTAGTAACTTCGTTCTTTCATTAGTTCATTCATATATTACACGTTCGTGTATATTTTCTTCTTTCGTTTATTTGTTGAGTGTTTCCTCTTTTGTTCGGCCTTTCTCCTTTTATTTGTTCTTTTCCATTGAGTTTTTCTTCTTCTTCTAGCATTTACTTTTTACTCTCTTCGTAAAGTTTTTGCTTCTTGCAGCTGGTCTTCCTTGTCCAACTTTTTCTTTTGTTTCTTTGTAAGTTCTTCTATACGGCTTTTTTCGTTATGTTCATATTTGTTCGTAAATTCTCTCTTATTCAATTTGTTTTCTTATTTTTCTACTTCTCTCTTCATAAGTTCCTTCTTAATTCCTTTGTTTTTCCTTCCTCTTCCTTTTTTCGTAAGCTCTTTTTGTTTAATTTGTTTCTTTCTTTTCTTATTTCTTTCTCTGTGAATTTTTTTTCTTACATTTGCTTATCCTATTTCTTTTTCCTAAGTTATTTTTCTTCCCTTTTTTCTTTTTTCTATTTCCTTCTTAATAAGTTCTTGCATTTGTTTTCTTTCTTTTCAATTTGTCTCTTCGTAAGTTATTTTTCCTTCCATTTGTTTTTGTTGTTTTCCTATTTCTTTCTCTTACGTTATTTCTCTTTCCTTTTTTCTTTTTTCTATTTCCTTCTTAATAAGTTCTTGCATTTGTTTTCTTTCTTTTCAATTTGTCTCTTCGTAAGTTATTTTTCCTTCCATTTGTTTTTTGTTATTTTCCTATTTCTTTCTCTTAAGTTATTTTTCTTCCTTTTTTCTTTTTCTATTTTCCTTCTTCTTGCATTTGTTTTTTTTTATTTTCAATGTGTCTCTTCGTAGACGATTCTGTCCGACGCCGGGGTGGAATCCGGTGTGGCTTAGTGGATAAAGCGTCAGCACGTAGACCTGAAAACCCGGGTTCAAATCTCGGCGCCGGAGAGAATTTTTCTCCGTTCCATTACTCTTTCATCGTATGATGACCCAGAATATCTGCATGGAACTATCATATGTACTTCGGTACATTAAAATAATATATGTAATATACGTATATGATATAAGTAAATCACTTCGTGATTTAAGACGGCGCTTATTCCGTCGGATCTCGGCCAACTAGTTACTCATTACGAGCGCACCTCAGCACATGTGTGGACTTCGGTCCTAGGTTCATAGATATCTATGACGTAGTGCAGAGGGCGGCCACTAGAGGGAACCCAAGAGTTGGAACTTAAACTGAGACGATTCTGTCCGACGCCGGGGTGGAATCCGGTGTGGCTTAGTGGATAAAGCGTCAGCACGTAGAGGTGAAAATCCGGGTTCAAATCCCGGCGCCGGAGAGAATTTTTCTCCGTTCCATTACTGTTTCATCGTCTTCTTAAGTTATTTCTCCTTCCATTTGTTTTTTTTTGTTTTGTTTTCCTATTTATTTTTTCGTAAGGTCTTTTTCTTCGATTCTTTTTTTCTCATTTCTTGTTTCGTAAGTTATTTCTTCTCCCATGTGTTCCTTTCTCATGTCCTATTTCCGTCGCCATAAGTTCTTTATTCTTCCGCTTATTTTATTTCTTTTTTTTTATTTCTGCCAAAGTTCTCTCTTCTTCCATTGTTTTTTTTTTAGGTTTTATATTTCTTTATTTGCAAGTTTTTTCTTCTTGTGTTTCTCTCTTTTCTTGCGTTTATTTTTCTCTCAATCTAGAATTCTGCCTTCATATCTGCAGTGTCTATCTGCCTTTTCTGTGTGGGTTTCAATTCTTACCTCTTTCTTAACCTAATTTTTGCTCAGTGATCTGACGACTTCTAATCAAAAGACCGAAGTTCAATCGCAGTAAAGTTCCTTTAGTCTAAATTTCTAGAATGCAAAGCTTATTTGGAAGATATCATACCTATAGTCTAGACGGGGAGAAAGAAATGTCTCAGCAGTAAGCTTACAGTTCCTCGTAATAATGACCTTATATTGTAGTACCAATACTGTACTCTCTGTGCCCTTTTCCGCGTGCTAGTCAGGTTTAATGGTAAACTAGTGAGTGAACAATACGTGTGAATGTACGTTACACAGATATACTATGTTAACAGATTTCGGAGTGGCGCGTATGCTTCCGGCAAGCGGTGAGCTGAGTTCAATTATTACGGAGTTGAGTCGGACCGTCAACGATAACAGAGTTAGCACAATACGCCACCTGCAGCTTGACGCGTCTTCACGCAGCGTGCGTTCACAACTCTGCAACACTAACAAGCTATGTAATACACTGGCACCAAAAAGCATTGGCACACTCAATGTTTTCCCTGTAAGGTCTGTATAAAGGGCAAGTTTAAGAAAATAAAATATTTATTCCTTAATACTTACTTACTGGCTTTTAAGCAACTCGGAGGTTCATTGCCGCTCTAACATAAGCCCGCCATTGGTCCCTATCCTGAGCAAGATTAATCCATTCTCTATCATCATATCCCACCTCCCTCAAATCCATTTTAATATTATCTTCCCATCTACGTCTCGGCCTGCCTAAAGGTCTTTTTCCCCTCCGGTCTCCCAACTAACACTCTATATGCATTTCTGGATTCGCCCATACGCGCTACATGCCCTGCCCATCTCAAGCCTCTGGATTTAATGTTCCTAATTATGTCAGGTGAAGAATACAATGCGTGCAGTTCTGCGTTGTGTAACTTTCTCCATTCTCCTGTAACTTCATCTCGCTTAGCCCCAAATATTTTCCTAAGCACCTTATTCTCAAACACCTTAACCTATGTTCCTCTCTCAGAGTGAGAGTCCAAGTTTCACAACCATAAAGAAGAACCGGTAATATAACTGTTTTATAAATTCTAACTTTCAGATTTTTGGACTGCAGACTGGATGATAAGAGCTTCTCAACCGAATAATAACACGCATTTCCCATATTTGTTCTGCGTTTAATTTCCTCCCGAGTATCATTTATATTTGTTACTGTTGCTCCAAGATATTTGAATTTTTCCACCTCTTCGAAGGATAAATCTCCAATTTTTATATTTCCATTTCGTACAATATTCTGGTCACGAGACATAATCATATACTTTGTCTTTTCGGGATTTACTTCCAAACCGATCGCTTTACTTGCTTCAAGTAAAATTTCCGTGTTTTCCCTAATCGTTTGTGTATTTTCTCCTAACATATTCACGTCATCCGCATAGACAAGAAGGTGATGTAACCCGTTCAATTCCAAACCCTGCCTGTTATCCTGAATATTCCTAATGGCATATTCTAAAGCGAAGTTAAAAAGTAAAGGTGATAGTGCATCTCCCTGCTTTCGCCCGCAGTGAATTGGAAAAGCATCAGATAGAAACTGATCTATACGGACTCTGCTGTATGTTTCACTGAGACACATTTTAATTAATCGAACTAGTTTCTTGGGAATACCAAATTCAATAAGGATATCATATAGTACTTCCCTCTTAACCGAGTCATATGCCTTTTTGAAATCTATAAATAACTGATACTCCCATTTTTTCTCTATTATCTGTCGAATACAAAATATCTGATCAATAGTCGATCTATTACGCCTAAAACCGCACTGATGATCCCCAATAATTTCATCTACGTACGGAGTTAATCTTCTCAAAAGAATATTACTGTTATAAATGCCTAAATATCTGGGCTCTAATAATAATAATAATAATAATAATAATAATAATAATAATAATAATAATAATAATAATAATTGTTATTGTTATTGTTATTGTTATTGTTATTGTTATTGTTATTGTTATTGTTATTGTTATTGTTATTGTTATTGTTATTGTTATTGCTATTGGTATTGGTGTTATTATTATTGTTATTGTTATTGTTGTTATTATTATTATTATTATTATTATTATTAATATTACTATTACTTCTGTTAAACAAATGCTTATGTTGCCATCTGTTACACCTACTAGTATGTAATATACAAGCAAAAAATACAGAGGTTTGGGACTAGTCAGAGCATCATGGGAAGCTTTCTTGCAACACTGCAACATCTGCATCACTTTAATATTAAATGAAAATCCTTATGTAAATACTATGCGACCTTTGATATCTGAACTTAATTCTTCCTGTCAACATCTAAGTCTTCCTCGTCCAGCTGAACTTCGTAAATCTGTGCCTAGGAAATTAAGAGAGGAATTAAGAAATACAGAATTCGAATCATGGAAAGTAATGCCTGGAAGAGGCAGAGGTGTAGAATTGTACAGTCAAGTACCTAAAGCCAACGCCTGGATTTTTAATAAGTCTGGACTATCTACATCTGAATGAGTAACCTGCCTCAAAATGAACGCCAATTTAGCAGCAAATAGAGGAGTACCTGGTCGCTCTTTGGACGGATCCCGGTGCAGACATGGCTGCCCGGAGACTGAAACCCTTGCACATGTTCAAGGTCAGTGTAACAGAGATTTAGGGTCTACTCCTCCGAAATGCCAGACATCATGATGTTCGATCCTTAATTGGAACTGCTTTGAAAAAAAAGTATTGGACAGTAGAAGAGGAAGTCTTTTGCCTTGCTACTAACTGCTCCTCTAGACGTATTGACATCATAGCGTATTCCCAGACTACCAAGAAAGGATATATAATTGATCCTACCATAAGGATTGAAACGGTTAGTAGTTAATCAAGAAAAGATCAACATTTATCTGCCAACAGTTGATTACTTCAAAGCAAAATACTAGCTTGAAAACATTGAGGTGATTGGTCTTCTTATTGGAGCTCGTGGTGTGATTCCAAAGTTCTTTGAAAGCTTCAGGAAGACTTTTGAACTACCACAGACACTTACTGCTGACATCATAACTTCAGTTTTGAAACGCTCTTGCCAAATTCTGAGTCATCATATTCACTCTGTTTAATTTCTTTTTCTTCACTTTATAATTCATATATGTTTATTTTAATTTTCTGTCAACAAATTTATGTAAATATTTAATATTGTAAAATTCATGTAGGAGAGTATACTGAGTCCTTCTGGGCTACCTCCAATGGGAGGCAGTTAACAATTTAAAATACTATTACAGTTGAACTCCACAAATACACATTTCACAAATAGACGGTCACTCTCGTATACTTCACGATACAAGGTAAGTCAACGCATCCTGTCCCGTGCTGCACAGGGCTAACCGGTTGAACCAGTGCAGTAGTGTGCAGATACTCGTACACGTTGGCAGCAAGGCAGGGAACAAAAATGTGTACTTATGTTGAAGCAGAAGTTACAACTATTAGAACGGTTTAAAAAAGGTGAATCAATCAGAGCCATCGCTCAAGAATTTGACATTTCGGTCAGAACAGTGCATGGGATAAAACAAAATTCATCTAAATACGAGGAATTTTGTAGTGATTATAAGAAGCGTTATCATCAGTTGATCGTAGGATGAAAAAAACAGCTTATTTTGTGTAATTCCTAAATTTAATTAATAAAGATGATTTATGTTCTCTCTTGAAGGTATACACCATTTTCAAATAATTTAATACACAAACACAACTATTACATGAAATGCTCAATAAGTTTTTGTAACTTTATTCTCTTCGGCTCTAATCAACAATAACAGTAATCCAGGTTGACAGGCGACGATAGAAAACAAAAGATGCGAAAAAATTAATGTGGTGTATAAACAATTGAATGCTCTTTCATATTTAAGTATACAAAATATAGGGGTGCCATTTCAAATTTCGAAGTGGGGGTGGCTGGAGGCGAAATCTAAAATACAATTAAGCTTCCCCCTCAATATCTAAATTTACGTGTTTTTTATTTAAATTGAACTCCATTTAATTAACTAGTTATTTAGAGTGGGAAGTTTTGAAATAAAAGCCCTGTATGTAGATACATTTAGAGAGTCTTTACTCCAGAAGTTTGTTACGTTTCAAATGTATCACGTATATATTATACTTAATCACAGATTTGTTTTGTCATATATTTTGCATATCGTCGTCGTTCCTGCAATAACTCCTATGTGACATATTTATCGATTTTCAGATTTTTGCTCTATGAAATAACTTAAATAGTGATACAGCAAATAATAAAATCTCCTATAAGTAATTATATTTCTTTGTTTCGAAAATGTAAGAATTCACAATTCCATATATATATGGCTGTCATAAGATGAATAAATGTATTTTTTCCACCTACTGAAAAATTGTATATTTTGCACACAGGAGTTATTGCAGGAACAACGACGATATACTTCAATATATTATTTAAAGTTATGTACGTTAATTATTTATGTTTCTGTCCGCACGCCATAAAAACATTGTACAGCCCTTATGTTTACCGATATCCGCAGTACTCCGTAGACAGACAGAGTTCGTATCTCGTCTCGCACACTGACCATTGCTGTGTCTATTTCTGGAGTCCCACTGTACATTGACCTTTGTCGTTATAGAGTAGGCTAATATAAATTCATTAATGAAATTTGTTGGCGTACGATTATGGAAGTCGTGGTTAATATTTTAAAGTTATACCATTCAACAAACTTCAGACGATGTTGGTACGGTCTTAAATTCACCACTTCATAAAACGGGGAAGTGTTTCATCCTTGCCAGGCAATCTTCGCCGAACTGTTAATCTTTCACCTGTTCTAAAGCACTTGCCTTTATTGATCCCGAGGTTCAGTCTTCCTCAGACAAGACAGAGATCAGGACCTCACTAGAGCTGAAGTGAGGCAGCTTTCAAGCGCATTGCGAGACTCCCAGGACGAAAGAATCATTTACTTTTTATTCGCTGTTGAATTTATTTTGACATTTCCCGTCGCCATAGCAACTTTGTACTTCGAAAAGTAGCTTTAATATTGACTCTTCTGGTAGAACTGTATTGGAGTGAATATGATATTTTAATAATGTCATCATCATCATCCTTCATGCATTAGGAAATTGATTCCTGTAGCAGCTACTGAAATTGGTCCATCCATCTTTTGGCTGGTCTTCCAATATCTCTTCTTCCCCGAGGTTTATATTTCCAAAACTTACATGGTATCCTGTCCTCCTGCATCCTTGAAATGTGAGACATCCATGTATTTCTATATTCTTCTATTTTGTTGTTTAATTCATATATCTCAAGTTCTTCTCTTATTTCTTCGTTTCTTTTATGTTCTATTTTCCTGTAACCTGCTACGCTTCTCAAAAATTTCATCTCATTTGTTTGTAATCTAGAGGCATCTTTCTTTTTCATAACCTATATTTCGCTTCCATATAGTAAACTGGGCACTGACATCACCTTATAAAATTTTAACAATGTATCTTTTCTAGCTTTTGATTTCAGGGTTCTTCTTATTATTCCATTTATGTAATTAAATTTTTCTATTTTTTCTTTTTGATCATAGTCTCCTTTATAAGATAAGGTAACACCCAAAAATTTAAGTTTATTTACCTGTTCTATGATATTGTTTCCTATTACTATTTTAGATCTTACAGGAGATTTGCCACAAAATGCCATAGTTTTAGTCTTACGTACAGATATCTCCATATTATAGTTCTTATTTATTTTCCATAACTCATGTACTGCTCTCTGTAGGTTATTTTCATTATTTGCTATTACTACCTGATCGTCAGCGAATAGCATCGTCATTATGAAATTATCTTCATTAAAATTCTGTGTATAGTTCTTTATTTTTATTTTCCATTTTCTTAATATTTCGTCCATATACTGTATATATTGAATAGAATCGGCGACATACTGCAGCCTTGTCTCAAACCTAAGTTAACTTCCTCTACTCTTATCTGTGTATCACCAGCTATTTGTATTTTAGAATTATTATATATGTTTCTAATCACTTCAACTAGATGCAATGGAATACCTCTATTATATAATATTCTCCATAATTCATTTATATTTATTCTATCAAACGCCTTAATATAATCAATAAATGTTTAATAATGTATAAAGTTTATTTTGTGCGAGATCGTGCGTATTTGCTTGTTTTCCGTACAGAACCAATACGCGGTAAGTGTGAAATACCACATTCAGTATTCCCAACGTAACACACATAACAATTTCCCTCTTCTTACCGCTTAAGCGCGACATTCATTTTACTGCTTTAGGCTTTTAACATATTATTTTTAGAGACGTTTAACATACTAATAATTATAAATTGGAAACTTACCACTGTAATTTCACCTAAATTGCAATGTTAATTATTGTTTTTAAATATTTGCAAAAATTAAGTAAAGTCTACTACTCCACGAAACTTATTGCATTCCTGATGCAAGTAACATTAAGGAAGCCGTGAAAAAATCAACAAGATTCCAGATGCCGATGTTATTACTGCAATATGTTATATAAATAATATTGTTAAAATATTAAAATGAAAAAATAAATCATTACATAACCTTACCGTTTGTTTTAAGTTCGCATTTATAGACTGGGGAAAAAAAAAGACAGACTTATATCACGGCCTGCTGGAGTATAGCAACAATGTTGAAGAAATATATTTTTGTTTTCCGAAGTAGCCGTCATTAAACAGAAACCAACATGGAGATTTCATTACAACTAATTAGAAATTCGTCTTTCAGGTATGTAATAAACGATCTTCGCACAAAATAATGTACTATACACGAGCGGTATGTTTGTTTTCATGTTCTCGGAAATTAAAAAAGCTCAACTACTTTTCGCTTTTTCAATCTTTTCCTCGACCATGAAAACCTCAACATACCGCTCTTGTAACGTATATTACTATTTGAGTCTTAGAACTTTTCTTTTTGTTTTGATTATATTACCATGGAATGACCAGCCTCATGGGCTAGTGGTCAGAGGTTCTGACTACAGTTCATGAGGTCACTGTTTCGATTCCCGGTTAGGACACAGGAATTATTCCTTTCCTGTGTTCGCTTTAGATTTAAGACCTCTACTGGCACTTCATAATCATCCTATCATAATATCATCATCACCGCCTTCCAGGTGCACCAACCTTAGAAGTGGATTACAGAATTATCATTTTCAGGAGAGACCAGAAATGTCGAATAACAACCTGGTGGCATTGAATTAAAAACATTACTATGGGACTCATTTTGCATGTATTTTATCACTTTGATAGCTGTATTAACGTTTTTCCCTTGTAAGTGCCCTTACAGCTGTGGACCAAACAAAAAAATTGGACATAAAGGGAGGAGAATGTTAATACAAGCTTGGCACTATTCAACACACAGATAAATAAATAGCATTATTTACGGAATATTCTCATGTTTTTATAATACAGCACAGCAATTAATTGTTAATTGTCTGTAATTCAAAACTTACCTTTTCTCTCAATAGCACATTTTCTTTAACAATTTTTCCCTCGAAATTATTCAAATTAACTTTACAGGGAGTTATTCCTGAAAGCTTAATTTGCATAATACACGTCACTGTACGTAACAGAAAACCACAATTTAAAGTCACACAGAGTTAGTGTGCACTCAGATGTTGGTTGCTTGACGGTTGTCAGCCCACTTTCAGGTCTGTGGATATAGAGGGAAAAATTGGATCGGTGTCGGGTAGAGTTCCCGGATAGCTCAGTTGAGAGAGCGTTGGTACGTTTAACCAAAGGTCTCGGGTTCGATACCCGGCCCCGGAACAATTTTTCCCTCGAAATTATTCAAATTAACTTTACAGGGAGTTATTTCTGAAAGCTTAATTTTGTATATTATTATTATTATTATTATTATTATTATTATTATTATTATTATTATTATTATTATTATTATTTGTTAGTGTTTCTTAACAAGTATAAATTATACTCGGGAGGAAATTAAACGGAGAAAAAATATGGGAAATACTTGTTATTATTCGGCTGAGAAGCTTTTGTCAACCATTCTGCTCTCAAAAAACCTGAAAGTTAGAACTTATAAAACAGTTATGTTACTGGTTGTTCTGTATGGTTGTGAAACTTTGACTCTAACTTTGAGATAGGAACAGAAATTAAGGGTGTTCGAGAATCAGATGGTTAGGAAAATACAGTGTGATCTGTTTGGGTATGGATAAAATAAAAACACTGTGAAACATTTACTGTGAACTTTATTTGTTAAAACTTTGTGCATACAACACTGAAAGATGGGAGATTCCTCAGACCCCTATTGCGCATCCTGTACAACTCATAACGGTGATGCGATTCAGCCCATGTCCGTTGTAACATAACACGGGTGATTTGTTGAAAAGTATGATTAATTTATACTCTCAAATCATCTATGATCTTGGGTTTCTGTGAATAGAAAATGTCTTTAACAAAACCCCACACTAAGAAGTCGGGAAGGGGAGTTTGGGGGCCAAGTCAAGAGATAGCTGCTTCTCGTACAGGGTTTCGCCTGCGACATCCTGCATTTTTTTTACGCAACCTGTTTCTACAAATGTTCGATACTACAACATTATGGAATCGTATTTAAGTACATTACGCACACCATACTCACGTCGAAATTCCCTTTGAACTCTTTTAACACTCTCAAATTTATCATACAAAAGAACACATTGTGCCCGCTGTTGATTTGTAGTAGCCATTTTAATCATTACGATTTTCATTTGTCCTTTCAGATTATGCATTTTGATTGACATTATGGAAACTCCCATCTTTTAATCATAATATAACGAGCAAGAAAATTTTCCTATCATCATAATAGCTTTATAATAATAAATTAATATTATCCATACCAAACGGATCAGACTGAATTTGGGGCTAAGAGGCATGAAGACACAGGAGAATGGAGAAAGTTATACAACGCAGAACTGCACGCATTGTATTCTTCACTTGAAATGATTAAGAACATTAAATCCAGACGTTTGAGATGGGCAGGGCATGTAGCAAGTATGGGAGAATCTAGAAATGCATATAGAGTGTTAGTAGAAAGGCTGAAGGAAAAAAGACCTTTGGGGAGGCCGAGACGTAGATGGGAGGATAATATAAAATGGATTTGATGGAGGTGGGATATGATGCTAGGGACTAGATTAATCTTGTTGAGGTCAGGGAACGATGGCGGGCTTCTGTGAGGGCGGCAATGAACCTCCGGGTTCTCTAAAAGCCGTTAGTAAGTAAATTATTATTATTATTATTATTATTATTATTATTATTATTATTATTATTATTATTATTATTATTGTCGACCTGGTTGGCGAGTTGGAATAGCGCTGGCCTTTTATGCCCAAGGCTGCGGGTTCGATCCCGTTCCAGGACGATGGCATTTAAGTGTGCTTACATGCGACAGGCTCATGTCAGTAGATTTACTGGCATGTAAAAGAACTCCCGAGGGACAAAATTCCGGCACATCCGGCGACGCTGATACAACCTCTGTAGTTGCGAGCGTCGTTAAATAAAACGTAACATTTATTATTGTTATTATTGTTATTATTATTATTACCATTATTATTACAATTATTGTTATTGTTATTATTATTATTATTATTATTATTATTATTATTATTATTATTATTATTATTATTATTATTATTATTGGAGGGTTGAGTGTTAAATATTTCTTAGATATAATTGAATCGTACAGCAAATTATCTTCATTCCATTACCTTAATTCCTGTGTAGACGTTACAAACAATCATAGAGTTTTTCCTCCATTCCCATGTTACATTTTACAGACCATAATAGGCCTATATATATGATCATTTAGAGACTCTAAGGTACTACAGTAGATATGAAAAAAATACCTGCGATAAATTAAGAGAAATCTTTGTACATACAGATAAACAGTATATCCGAAATAACTTATCAGGAATATTGTACCTCTTAGCCCCAAATATTTTCCTAAGCAACTTATTCTCGAACACCCTTAACCTCTGATTCTATCTCAAAGTGAGAGTCCGAGTTTCACAACCATTCAGAACAACCGGTAATATAACTGTTTTATAAATTCTAATATCCAGTTTTTTTAAAGCAGACTAGATCACGAAAGCTTTCCAATCGAATAATAGCAGACATTTCCCATATTTATTCTGGATTTAATTTTCTCTCGAGTGCCATTTATATATTTTGTTAATGTTTCTCCATGGTATTTGAATTTTTTCCATCTTTTCAAAGGATAAAGTAGTCTACTTCATAAAATATAAAAATATTATGGAGCCTGAAAAACCACAGAGAAACGAAATTAATAATCGTGAAAAAGAATTCTAACTTATAAAGGCGAAAGGTGCACTCTATTAGAGAGAATGGAAAACTGCTAAACGCAATGAACATGGATGGATACGGGTATCCCGAGTTCAGAAAGTGAAGAATGAAGTTATCTAAGATAGAACGGGGACCGAAGAATCAGTTCTATCAGACCTTGATCGATTTGAAGCCAGAGCATTGAAATGGAATGGTCATGTTTAGGGACTATCCCATTAAAGATGGCCGAAGAGGGTTTTTGAATGGTCCCCTCCACGTCGTCGAACACAAGATTGACCTCAGAATTACGTGGAGAGCAGGAATAACTACAGCTGAAGTCGCAAGCTAGACGACGATCGATGGGAAGATGGACAAAGATGGATATTGTAAATACAAGGCAACCGTTGAAGGACAGAGAAGCCTGTATAAAATAATAGGAAAGAAAGAAGATTCTGCAGGCTGTTTTAAAATGGTGGTGACACTTTCATATAGTCCTAATTATTAAGTATATCAGTTTATTGATGATGAAAGTATCACGTGTTGTACAATTTAGGATTTAATTTAACAAGTAAGTATTAATGAGAAATAAACATGGTGCACGTCATTAGATATTCAAACTTTCTAAATTCCAAGTTCTTCGGAAAACATATTATTACTGTTACCATGGCAGAAATGTTAGAAAAATAGAAACTCCACAACGTAAATCATTCCGCATTTTGCAGTTTGAGAAAACAAATTCAGTAATAATGGTATAAAGTTAGTTTCGTAGACAGATGTTAAATAAATAAATAGAGAAATTGTTACGTAAGTAAATAAATAGAGAAATGAATAAATAAATAAATACATAAATAGAGACGTGAATAAATGAATAAATAAATTAATAAATAGAAAAATAAGTGAATTAATAAATAAATAGACAAATGAATGAATGAATAAATAGTGAAATGAATGAATAAATAAATAGAGGAATGAATGAATGAATAAATAAATAGAGAAATGAATGAATGAATGAATAAATAAATAGAGAAATGAATGAATGAATGAATAAATAAATAGAGAAATGATTGAATAAATAAATAAATAGAGAAATGAATGAATGAATAAATAAATAGAGAAATGAATGAATGAATAAATAAATAGAGAAATGAATGAATGAATAAATAAATAGAGAAATGAATGAATGAATAAATAAATAGAGAAATGAATGAATAAATAAATAGAGAAATAATTGAATAAATAAATAAATAAATAAATAAATAAATGAATAAATAGTGAAATAAATGAATGAATGAATGAATAAATAAATAGAGAAATGAATGAATAAATCAATAGAGAAATGATTGAATAAATAAATAAATAGAGAAATGAATGAATGAATAAATAAATAAATAAATAGAGAAATTGTTACATAAGTAAATAAATAGAGAAATTGTTACATAAGTAAATAAATAGAGAAATGAATAAATAAATTAATAAATAGAGAAATGAATGAATGAATGAATAAATAAATAGTGAAATGAATGAATAAATAAATAGAGAAATGAATAAATAAATAGAGAAATGAATGAATAAATAAATAGAGACTTGAATAAATGAATAAATAAGTCAATAAATAGATAAATAAGTGAATAAATAAATAAATAAAGAAATAAATAAATACAGAAATGAATGAATAAATAAATAGTGAAATGAATGAATAAATAAAAGAGAAATAAATAAATAAATAGAGAAATGAATGAATAAATAAATAAATAGAGAAATGAATGAATAAATAAATAAATAGAGAAATGAATGAATGAATGAATGAATAAATAAATAGAGAAATGAATGAATGAATGAATGAATAAATAAATAGAGAAATAAATAAATAGAGAAATGAATGAATAAATAAATAGAGAAATAAATAAATAGAGAAATGAATGAATAAATAAATAAATAGAGAAATGAATAAATAAATAAATAGAGACTTGAATAAATGAATAAGTAAATTAATAAATAGAGAAATTAGTGAATTAATAAATAAATAGAGAAATGAATGAATAAATAAAAGAGAAATAAATAAATAAATAAATAAATAAATAAATAAATAGAGACATAAATAGAGAAGTGAATGAATGAATAAATAAATTAATAAATGGAGAAATAAATGAATAAATAAATAGAGAAATGAATAAATAAATAATTTGTACAAATTAATAAATCTTTAATATTCTCATAGCTAGTAGTGTATATTTCTATACAGATTACTGTGCTCTTAACTGCGGAATCTAGGCCAAACAGTCACTCAGTTGAGTGCGCTCCTAGTATAATGGCAGTTGACTCGAACATAAAACGTCAGCATATATGCCTAACTTGGAGTCAGGCCACATAGGGAAACATTGATGGAGGAGAGTTCGGTCCGGTGCTGTTGATTGAATTCGGCGTAGCTCAGTGGTCAGAGTGCTTGGTACGTAGAACTAAGGTCCCGAGTTCGATCCCCGGCGCCGGAGCGAATTTTCCCCTCAAATATTAAATTTATCTATTACTTTTGAAAAACCCTATATTTAAGCTTTTCCTGGCATTTAAACAATTACAGGAAGGACAGTATAAATGAAGATAATAAACTTATTGTAATTTGTAATCTGACGGAAATTGAATTTGTAGTTGTCCTTTCTGGTATTCTTGTACTGACGTTCCATATGCAATTACAGTTTTAAAATCCCTGAATGGCTAGTTGAACAAATGAGTCATAAATTACGAGAGAAGCGTCTGTGCGTGACGAAACGAGATGTCGTCGTGCTGTATCACGGGATGCCACGACCTGTAATGACGACCTTTCCTATGCTCCCCGCGATAACATTTTTGGTTCTGAATGAAACACGAGGAGGTGTCACGTAACGGCAAAATTCATACAGCTGATTCCATAATTCAACAGTCCATACTGCTCCTCCCCCCTTGTATAACACTGCTTCACATCTGAAAGTACAGCAACCATGTGTGACGTGTGGTAGCAGTGTTTGCATTCATCATGCATAATTTAGCAACCACTTGAGAGCGGATTGTGTTTGACTGTGAGGATACAGATCTTTGTAGAAAAGTTTACCATTGTAAATATATGCGAGAAAAATATTTGTGCGAGATCGTGCGTATTTGGTTGTTTTCCGCACAGAACCAGTATGCGGTAAGTGTGAAATACCACATTCAGTATTCCCAACGTAACACACATAACAATTTCCCTCTTCTTACCGCTTAAGCGCGACATTCATTTGACTGCTTTAGACTTTTAACATATTATTTTTAGAGACGTTTAACATAGTAATAATTATAAATTGGAAACTTACCACTGCAATTTCACCTAAATTGCAATGTTAATTATTGTTTTTAAATATTTGCAAAAATTAAGTAAAGTCTACTACTCCATGAAACTTATTGCATTCCTGATACAAGTAACATTAAGGAAGCCGTGAAAAAATCAACAAGATTCCAGATGCCGATGTTATTACTGCAATATGTTATATAAATAATATTGTTAAAATATTAAAATGAAAAATAAATCATTATATAACCTTACCGTTTGTTTTAAGTTCGCATTTATAGACTGGGGTAAAAAAAAAATACAAGACGTATATCACGGCCTGCTGGAGTATAGTAAACACAGAAAACATTTTATAGCAACAATGTGGAAGAAAGATATTTTGGTTTTCCGAAGTTGGCGTCATTAAACAGAAACCAACATGGAGATTTCATTGCAACTAATTAGAAATTCGTCTTTCAGATATGTAATAAACGATCTTCGCACAAAATAATGTACGATACACGAGCGGTATGTTTGTTTTCATGTTCTCGGAAATTAAAAAAGCTCAACTACGTTTCGCTTTTTCAATCTCTTCCTCGAACATGAAAACGTCAACATACCGCTCTTCTAACGTATATTACTATTTCCTTTCTCAATAATTGAAACTTGTGTTTTTTACATCATCATTACGGGGCGGAAGTTGATGGCCTACTTAAAATGATCATTAAAATGCTCTTAAAGCAATGGAAAAATGACATGAAATTAAAAGAAATAGTAATATGCGTTACAAGATCGGTATGTTGAAGTTTTCATGTTCGTGGAAAGGTTTCCGAGAATTGAAAGAAAACATACCGCTCGTGTATCGTAGGCCTACATTATTTTGTGCGAAGATCGTTTATTACATACCTGAAAGAGGACTTTCTAATTAGTTGCAATGAAATCTCCAGCTTGGTTTCTGTTCAATGACGGCAAATTTGCAAAACAAAAATACCTATCTTCAACATTGTTGCTTTAAAATGTTTTCTGTGCTTACTATACTCCAGCAGGCCGTGATATGCTCGTACGTCTGTCTTTTTTCCCCCCCAGTCTATGATGAGTCTGGAATCTTGTTGATTTTTTCACGGCTTCCTTAATGTTACTTGCATCACGAATCCAGTAACTTTAGTGGAGTTGTAGAGTTTACTTAATTTTTGCAAATATTTAAAAACAATAATTAACAGTGAGATTTAGGTGAAATTGCAGTGGTAAGTTTCCAATTTATAATTATTATTATATTGAACGTCTCTAAAAATAATATGTTAAAAGCCTAAAGCAGTAAAGTCAATATGTTACTTAAGCGGTAAAGAAGAGGGAAATTGTTATGTGTGTTAGGTTGGGAATACTGAATGTGGGATTTTAGACTTTCCACGGATTGGTTTTTTGCGGAAACCAAGCAAATACGCACGATCTCGCACAAATGACATTTAAATATTATTCACCGTACTCGCACCTCAACTTCTTAAAAATTAGTCACCTTGTTTCAATGACTGCCCTGCAAATCTAGGAGACAGGAGGCAATTTCCTGGAATTTGACTAAGATGAAGGAAAAGAACATGTAACAAAATGAAGGTTGTAAGGGAAAACTATAGATTTTAATGAAGGTTTACAATGTGTTTCAATCAGCGGTGGTCCATGTCAATGCCTTCATTCTCCGTCTCCTCCTCCTTCCGTTCTTCACTTTTCTTACCAGACCTTCCAGATGGTGGAGTGTGAATGACAAAACAAATTGTGGGCGCAGAGTGCATTCTTGCAATCTTTGAGTTAAACATACTGTCTACTACAGTAGACATCCCTTCCGAACCATGTTCGGGACACAACGTCCTGTCCAGGACATGGTGAAAGTTTCCCCTCTCTCTTCCAAACATAAATTCTAAAGACACCCTCGTACCAACAAGAACAGTAGCGGTCAAAACCCTTACTTAAACTAAGCTGTTGCCAAACATTTTATATTACTTCCTTTGTGTGAAGTAAAGCGCGTTCAATGGAATGAGGAATTAACTTTCAGTTTTATAGTTTGGAGCAAACTCTAAACTTCAATGTTATTCACATATTCAGTAGGTAATTACTACTAACCTATTTGCTTAGGAAATGTTTTAATTGACCTATCGGTAAAAAAATAAAGAAGAAATCACGCACTCTTTGAAATATGTTTTAATACGTTGGTAAGAAAGTCCTGATAACGATCCCCAGTAAATCTCTGTGGTAGCACGTATGGCCCTATTAATCTATCGCCAAGAACGCCTGCCCATAAGTTGATTGAGAATCGGTGCTGACGCCTTGTTTCTTCAACTACAGGGAGATTTTCATCAGCCCACACATGCGGATTACCAAAATTCACAACACCATCTCTGCTGATCCCCGCTCATATCCACAACCAGACTCTTCTTTTCAGTATTCCTTGCGACGTATCAGTATTCCATGCCAGGGGTGTCAACTACGGTATGATTATCTGGTAGTCTGCTGTATTGTAGGGCAGAAAATGCATTGCCATGAATGGACGTTACATTGAACACCTCCTATGAACAAGTGTTCAGTATGTGTTGTAGGACCTATGAGTATTAGATATTATTTTCTTGTTTTGATGCATACTATCACCTATTGGATACTTTTTTCTTAATAGCCTGTATATGGAAGCAAAAAGTATATTTGGAAATTCCTACCGAGGCAGCATTACGAACACTTAGATTCCTGATTTCGCTGGAATCTGAGTGGCGTGATGTTCTGTAGATTTATCAATTCAAGCTATAAACTTTCAGAATCTTCTATCGGCTGGAAGCCAAAAGGATTTCAGAAAAATCTCGATTCCTTATCAATTGTCACTTTCTCCAAACTTACCAGTGAATTCTGCTGCAGGCCTTGAATTAGGGCCGTATATTTTTGATAGAAGATTTTATCACTCTTCAAGAAAGTTTGTAGTCAAGGAAAGTGAAGTTGTCTATGTTCTACATCAGTCATGTCAATTGATGCTTTAGAGCTCAGGAGAGCCTGAGTGCTTTACAGCGGAAAGGAAAGAGACAGACGAAAGAGGTAGTATATGCCGCTTGGTCGAGCTACATTCAGAGATGGCCAGCACTGATTCAATAAATAAAGGGAAGAGAACTTATTAAAACTGTATCCATGTTAATTTTTAGATTTGTCTGAGAAGTATAAGTGTATTATAAGAATGGAAGTTTTAATGTTAATGCTCATTTTTCACAAGTTTATTTTTTTTATTCAAAAGGAATATTTTCTCAATTTTTTTTATAGAAAAGTGAAATTTTCAGATATGTTTGTTTAGTAGCCTTACAGGTGCTAAAACAATGTTTTCGTAAATCTAATATACCGTAAATACGTATTACTGAAGATAGTGTAATTTACTACAAATTTGGAAAATATTCGCATGGAAAATGTTTGTAAGGAAATGAATTTACAAAGCAACTACTGTTATATCATAAGCAAAAGATATGTACCTATGTGCTCTATAGGTTTAGCAGGTATCGAGAAAATAATTTAATAGTGTGATGGTAGGAAGTTGCTTACCATTACCACCTTAAAACATAATGCGATAAGTGTTTTTTTATGGAATATTAGTTACACTTAAAACATATACAGCACCTAGGTAACTTTGCTTAGTACTATAATATTGTTTTGATTAGTTCATTGATTACTTTTATCAGGCTAAAGATACTGTCATGTCATGTCATGTCATACTCAATCTATTTTTTTATATCACTTTCTTTATTAATGACGTGTTTCATCCACTTAATACAGTATAGTTGTACTACTATGGAATTTATGTGAATATTCCCTCTTAACTCTTTATTATGTTAGTAACGTTTAAACACAACTGCAATGTTAAGAAATTGGTGTTGGTACTTTTATTTTACACACCATATACAGGGACATCACTTTATTTTTACCAACATTTTTAACATTAACCTGGCTATACTCGGAAACACTGTTGCCCCCTTCCATTACAGGAGTTTGATGTTACTAGTATATGTAAACAAATCATTTTACCAGGTATAGGAGGAGAGAAAAGTAGTGTATCCATTTATGTTGTAGGGAAATACGATATTACGATTTTCAGTTTGATCAACACTTTTACGGAATTTATCAAAGTACAGTAGAGTAGTAACATTCTTTTTTCAAAAACTCAACTTTTCAGGCGGTTATGTTCGTTATGTAATGTCTACTTTATTTAGCATATTAATTATTGGTGTTAACATACAATATAGAGAGTGCATTTAAATGGGGGGGGTCATAAGTAAAGGGCTGTAAGTGCACTTAAGTTACTTTTGAGAAAATGGGGTTTAAATATTTAAGCTTTCGTAAAATCGGTGAAATTTTTATTTAAATTTTAATGTGTGATGCGACTAAAATATCCCTTTGCCACTAAAATTTTAGATACTTTTGCTTACACTGGATGCACTTAACTCATGTTATTACAAATATCACTAGCATTCCTTTGCTTCTAGCCACCTCAATTCAAAATAAGCTCATCTGAATTTTTAAACAAGGTGCTGAAAATGGTTGCCGTTCATTACAATGCAGGCTTCAATTCTTTACGCATAGTATTAAAAACATTTTGAAGCATATTCTCTGAAATTGAATTTATCGTTTCTTGAATATAATTTTTTAGTCGATATTATTAATGTAGGTTCTTTCTTCTATAGAAAACGCAACCATATTTATGAAACATACTATACACTGCAGTATTTACTTCACTGCTTGAAGACTTCGAATGCAACAGCGGCCGTAAGTTTGTGTGTCTGACGGGAGCAAGGACATTAGTGAAGGGGTGGGAGTGAAGTACATTCAGAAATGCAGGTACAATATAAATGCAAGTAAAAATAAAATGATGTCCCTGTAGATAGCCTAATATCAAACATAAAGAAGCCATATAAAAATAACCACATAAAATTTCACGTTCTGTTTGAAGTTTGTGCACCACTATTTTCCTAATCCAACAGACTGCTTATTCCTCCTTCCATATCTAGATCTTGATGTCGGCGCACGACGTCAAGGTTAGAAAAATGCGCTTGCTTTGACATCACTAGTCTACATGATACCGCCGCATACTAGAATACTACTGTACAACATCTTGATAAGATCTGTACTTTGCTATGGAAAAAGACGAAATCAGAATAGCTAACGAATTGAGGTTGATGCGATCAATAGCAAGATATAAAAGATGAGACTACTGACTTAATCCTAGGATGCTATCATCGTTGTATTTGTAAAACTAAAATAGTTAAGCCTTATTATTAATAATTTTGGGTAATTTTAAAGTTCATTGTTTTGAAGTGATGTCATTAAAATTTCACGATTTCATTAGAATTTCAGTCTCGCTTGTTAAGGATATTATGTCATATAATCCAAGCCTTGATTAAAATCTTGACCAGTTGTTTCAATTTATTGATCTCCACTGATGTTATCCAGAGCAATAGGGGATTTAAGAAAGGACTGGAACTCTTTGCCCAGATAACCAGGCTCTTCGTGTTCAAATGACTTGAGACTTCTCTTTTCCTTACAAGACTGACCTCCACAAAAGGAAAAGTTACAATAGGAAGACTTAATTCCTTTCAAACAGTCGCCTGACTACAGGAAGAAACCTCTGTGTCTACAGTTTCTAACATTTTGTCTCGGTTTCTTCAACCTTTGTTAAAATGCACCTATCATAGCGTTAATTAACTCTAAATTAAAAGTATAAATTGCTGTTAAAAATATTGCGTTTCTTCAACTGTACATTTCATATTTTAACATTCTGTTTGTTAACTCTTTGTTAGGACCAGAGATTCTAGAGTTTAACCGTAACCTATAGTTTAGGCTCAATTCTGTTTTCTGAACTCTGACAATTGCGATTCTCGCTTGTTTCCGTTGTTTGATTCAGGGAGGATAGAAGTCTTTCTGTTCTCTCAGGTTTAATTTATGCTTCTTTCCGTCACTGTATCACAGTAACTTGGAGCGGCGTATTGGTATTGCTGTTGTGAAATGAAAAACACTGGAACAAAAAGAATTCGTGGGACTAATTTCTCTTCGTTCGAGAGAAGCCTTTTGCTGGAAATAATTCCACAGTATAAACCAATTATTAAGAATAAACAAACAAACGGAGAGGCTTGGCAGAAAATAGCCTATATCTTTGTATGAACTTCTAGTCTGGTAAATCACAGAAATCATCCGCTCTGTTTATGTATTCATGGATATCATTTTCTAAATAATCAAGATATAGAAGTTCACCATCCAACACACCAGCCATATTGAATACTTCTATGCTAACAGAGAGTTAAATGATTTAACCGTATGAAATTGGGCAGTTAAATTAACATGAGTTTTAACAGCCTGTTAGTACTAACAGTAGTTGAAGAAATGCTTCAACTGTCAAGTTTATGGTTAAAATGGAATAACAAACTGTTATAATTTAACAAAGGTTGAAGAAACCGCGCCTTTGTCTTTTAACTTCATTGCAGTTTCATGCATTTTCTGAATTCCGCATATACAGAATGTCTCGGGAGAAATGTAAAGTAGTTCAAAGTTTGGGTTAAACTACATCGATTTAACCTGAAATACCTATGTCCGAAATGCAACGGTTGGAAAGTTATTGACGAGCAAAAATGGAAAGAGGCATTTTAGACGTATTTCTTTGATTTAGATCATTGTAATATGATTATCGAGCGAGGTGTCTCATGCGTTCCGCATGGAACTCTCCATGGTTCGATTCCCGAACCGATCAACCCGACTGTGGTTTTTCCGTCGTTTTTCACAATTCATTGCCACGGTCCATTTTCCTTCCCCTCTCGTGTAGAAAAAAAATTAGATTTGATATCATTCATCTTCATCTCATTCCATAGACATATTCAGGTCAAGACGAATATCTCTGCCAGGATTCATTCCTTAAAAGCACTTCCAAGGGCGCTTCGACATCTTGGAAGGGCCGTTGGAATGGATCCTGTGCTGCTTGGTCATCTTGGCGGTATGAACATAGGATGGATGGTAGGGGTGAGGGGTCACATGCGGCCGGTGGGTTGGTACACCTCATCCTCATTCATCCCATAAATTCAGGGCGCACAATAAGCCTCAGTATGGCCGAAGTGCAAAGGGTCGTTCCTAACTCATCCCTAGCCATCATTACATAACCTAACCTAACCTAACCTAACCTGACCTGTGATATGATACAGGATTGAAAATGCTGCATCTTGTGTTGTTCCAATAAGTTATTTCATAATTAAGTACAAAACATTTAAGAAAATAAAATAATTGCATAAGACATTTTACTAAGGTTGGCTATCTTGTAGATTCCATTAATTGTAAATTCATATCAGGTACCGGTACCGGTTCTTTTTCCGAACTCAGTGAGATACTTGGTACGTTACCAGTTTCAGATATCATCCTGTAAACACGGGAAAACACACAACTACTGGAACCCTTCAAATGAAAAAACCTCGTCTGTATTTCTCAACAGCAGCCAGTGCATTGCCATGACAAAATCCATAAACAAAAAACATGTCAGAATATTCACTATTCGATTACACTAATTACATGTCAAGCGAACGTGTATTGAGTTGTGTGTGTTGCGCTCGCGTTGGGGTGTTCAGATGCTGCCGTGTGCATGATATCTGGCGTAACGCATCAAGTATAGTGTATGGAACCGCAAGACGTTCCAGTATTCCTCTCCTTAATTTCTCCCCAACCGTTAAGGGTAGTTCACAATAAACCGGAAACGACAACGAAAACGAGAACGGAAATATTGTTAAAGTAAATGTATTTAAATATGAGCATTCTCAATTAACTTTCACGTTTCCGTTCCCGTTGCTCCGCTAAACTTCTCGTTAATTGTGAATGCTCACATTTAAATACATTTATTTTAACTATATTTCCGTTCTCGTTCTCGTCGTTTTTCGTTCCCGGTTTATTGTGGGTCAACCTTTAGACTTCAGGCATAGGTATATCAGGTTAAATCGATGTAGGTTAACACATGAAGAGTCCAGTGCAAGAATAATGGATGTCACTTTCTTGTCGAAAATGAACCAAGACTATCAATGCATATCTTAAGAGGACACTGAACTATATTTTGGAACTTTTTTCCTATTTGATCAATCCTTTTCAAATTTGGAGAAAACGTTTAATATACACATGGAAAGTAACATGCAAAATCTCAGCTCATTAGATCTAATACTTTTCAAAATAAAAAAATATTTCAATTTTTAATCAATCGTTAATTGGAATATCACTTTTAATTATCATTTGTTATTTTTTGGCTTTGTGCATTTGACTGTGCCTTCGCAATGAAGAGGGGAAGAATTCTGTGTATTGATTTAGTTCTGTCACGTAAATTAGAGTAAAAATTTAATTTTTTATTTCTATGAAATTAAATTTTAAATTTTTTTAATGATTAAAATATTATAAATAGCTTCAAAAATATAATACTGTAAAACTGATACACAAAATGACACATTTTCTCCAATTTTTAAGTTGAGTGTCCCCTTAAGACATATAGAATGTACATAGAGAGTTACATGGCATTAACACTGATAGTCATTGTCCAGTAATGATCGGAAAATCTCAGTTAAGCTTTGAGCGCTAAGTATTTCAAACTTTCAATCGCTTCTCCTGCAAAATGTATTCCAAATGACATCCATCATTCTTGCAGTTGACTCTTCACATACTACATTATCGTGAAGTATTTTACATTCCTCCTGAAACACCCTGTATGAAATACCTGTTTAGAATTCCATTTCGTTAGAAATGCTATATTCATTATATTATCCTGTTGTCCTCGTATGCAGTTAATTTAGGATTACAGGATATTGTGATCGTATTGCATGCAATTTTCGTTTAACGAATATGATAGCAACAAAATAAAAGCAGAATATAAAACGCATATATATTTTGAATGAGACTATATTTTAGTGACATATACCGACATAGTTTGCACAGTAGTTCAAGCGTAGTATTAATGCATGAGCTATAGTAGGCTACCTTTACAGTGCACTGGTTTTGCATTATCGATATGATTTTATTAGGTCAGTAAAGGGAACCTGTTTTGTACTGACTTCACGTAGTGACTAACCAACCAGCTATCTCTCTAGAAGACTTACGTAGGTCGAGGCAAATATTTCAATATGGACTGAAGTCAAAGTATTTATAGGGCAATGTTGTGATATGGACTTACGTCGAGGTATTTCTAGGGCAACGCAACAATATGAACTGAAGTCGATGCATTTCTAGGCCGAGATCCTCTATGATGTGGAGTCAGGAACTGCAGCGTAGCACAAAATGCACTTAGTTTAGCGTAATTCAAGGCTCATGTTACACTAGAAACCAGAGATAGGCTAGATATTCTGACTGGAAATCAGAAATTCAAGGAGGACGAGAGACGTGTTGCTATTTTTCTCTTATAGGTCACAATTAAAAAAAAAAACATATTAAGGGGAGAGGATGGTATTTTTTTAAACTTTTTTCCTATTTGGTGTAAAATATTAATTTTTTGTATGTAGAGAGCTAATAGCTGTAGGAACTCAACTAAATATAAATATTTTGAAAAAAAAAATATTTGGGGGCCCAAATTTGAAAATATATATACCCAATGCAGGATTGTACTAAAACCGATATATCTAAACCGTTTTTAAATATAGATTCAAACTTTTTTTGCAATGTATTTGCAAAAGCATGTTCTACAAACTGTCTGTAACAGAATTTTGATATTAATCCCTACGTTTGTAAAATAAACAATTAAAATTTAATAACAATTTTCTGATTTCCTTTCTTGCAAACAAACGGACGTATTTTTAAAATGAAATCAATTAACAAAATTCTGTTACAGAGAAACGTGTCCTAATAGTCTAAAGAATGTGTGTTCTAAATTTCATGCATGTATCTTTAATAGTTCAGAAATTATATCCATTTTTGTATGGCAATGTAGCAAAAAAAATGAAGTTACTGGAAACCGATAAAAGTGGGAGTGTGATTTAAAAATCCATAGCGCAGAAAGTTTAAAAATGACGTCTCAACATCCTATAAGGGCACAAAAACCCACAAAATGTTATGCAATGCATTCCACACATATCAAAGGGTTTTTTAAAGAAAAAGAAAATGAAAATTTAATTTACCGGAAACAACAATAAAAGTGGGCGAGTGATTTAAAAATCCATAACGCAGGAAGTTTAAAATTGGCGACTCAACATCCTATAAGGCCACACATACCCACAAAATGTTATGCTATGCATTCCACACATATCACAGAAAAATTTACTCATTTTTCACCAAAAAATACCATCCTCTCCCCTTAAGACAAGGATTAGAAAGCGTGATCGGAGAATTTACAATAATAGGAACCTCAAACGAAGTATACTGGTATTTGTGGACGATAGATAAATATTTGCAGAATAGTAGGATGGTTTACAATGTTATTTTGCCAAACTAACTTACAGTTATGACAAGTGTTGTATTGCATGTTTCCACGTATTCAATACATTTTTTTTTTATTCTAGTAATATTTAACTGATTTTATCTTTTTGTTTTCATCGTATTTCCCGATAATGTTATATCTATAATGCGATAACTTGAGCAATTTATAATCATAATTTTCCTTACTATGTCTACTTAAAAGTATTGTGTTCATTGTATGGTTTGTACTTCACTATTTTTATTATTATTATTATTATTATTATTATTATTATTATTATTATTATTATTATTATTATGTGGAATGGAACTATAAATAATTTACACTGGATTAATAAAGCTAATTAGATAGATGAATTTATTGAATAATATTATACATACAGATGTTATATAATCATAATTTTCTCTAAAATCCAGTGCACGGGTCTTCTGACCGTACGCGCTTTGTACCTAAAACAAGTCCTACTTTGTAGGTTTCACTTCCCTCACCTATGATTATATCCAACCCATCTCTAAAAGAACGTGCATAGGCTATTAAAATGAAAATTACACAACAAAACACATTATATAATATATCCTAACCTAAAACAGACATAAAAATGTATAATTGAGTAGTTATCATTATCCCTTCGTCAGTTCGCATCACAAACTTCAACAGCTGAAGTTCTAACCTGTCTCGCCTTCAAGAGGAACAATCCAGTCTTTTGTTCGTATTCTCTATTCCCCATGAGGTCAATACATGCAAGCGAACTCCTATTCTGACTTAGGATAGAGGGTGGTAGATATTTTCTCCGTATTTGTTCCAATTCGGCACACTGTAATAAAATATGTCTTTAGGAGTCCTTTTCTCTGCAAAGTGGACAAAGACGCTCTCCTTCTTCGTTGACAATTTTATTACCCTTCCATGCCCCCAATCTTAGCCACGCTAAACCTGCTATATCATTAGAACAGAGATAATAATGTGGGCAGAATTTGATTTTTGGGGATTCCATCGTTCCTGGAACTTGTCGATACCTAAATGCCTAATTCTGATCATACTAATTTGTAAGAGCATAAAAACGTATATAACATCAGAAGATCTTCATAGTGGTGGTGGTGATGTAATATTTTCTTAGAAGATATTAGATTCAATTAAGTATAACTATTAAATAGTGACAAGTCATTAATGATTAATAATTAATATTATACGAGAGAAAATATGCCTTTCTTACATGATTTGATTTGTAGCTTGCGAGAAGGAATTTATGGACGTCTAGCCAAGGAATTCGAATCTTGAATCTTTCCAGTACTATACACACGCAGAGGCTCTGCCTAACTTTAGGGGTTCCCGTCTTTGTACACAAAAGTGTAGTGATGTCCAAGGGGACAGAGCTATTTAAGAAGGAATGGCGGTGTTACTTTAAAGTGAATTTACTCCAAACCGAATCCCTTGTCAGTACACGAAGTAAGAAAGTTTTTCCGCGTTAAGAACCCATCTTCATCAAGTTAGTCTCTCCAATTGTGTTCCACAGAAGAACCGTTCCCTAGGGCACCCAAAGTACACCAGATTGTTTTCCCCCCATCGTCATCCTTCTTACTGTAGAAAGCGGGAAGCAAAGAAATCTAGGGGATCTTGTATAAATGGAGTTGTCGAATTCCTACAGTTTTCCTTCACTCTAAATCTCGGTTAAATTTGTTTATTGCGGTGCAAAGACGTTCAGTGCTGAAATTGAGTTCCTGATTCAAGTAGTAAAGCTTGGAATTTATGTAGGGGAATTTACGTCCCACGAGATGGTAATTGTGTAAACAGTACTTCGGTGCTAAAGTGCGGATTTACGCAACAATTTCGGGTTCGATCCTCTATTTTGACTGGAGTGATAGGCCTACTTGTTGAAGACCACGGAGAATGGTGGTTTTTCTACAGAATTTCCTTATTACAGCGTACAAGTACATTTATTCTAGTTGTACGAAGGCGAAATAAAGTTGCTAAATTTAATTCAATGGTTACGCGAGAAATGTGTTGTACGAACTCGGAATATCTTCCGAATAAGTTACTGTATGCTTTCAGTCGCTGTTAAATTGTTATCTAGAGAATAATTTATAAATTATGTATATTATGCTTTTGTCCATTCTCATTTAATGTATATGTCATTTATTTTGGGATATAATGGAATTCCTCAAGGATCAATATTAGGTCCCCTACTTTTTCTAGTGTTTATAAATGATCTTGCCCCCCTAATAAAAGATGTAGATCATCCCATATTATTTGCAGATGACACAAGTATAGTAATTACAGCCAATAACTCTAACACATTCCAATCTTCAACAGAGGAAATTCTCCTCAAAATATGTGACTGGTTCTCAGTCAATAAATTAGTATTAAATTGTAACAAAATAACATAATTCAATTTAGATCCTGTCCAAATTCAACCTCGCAAATTTCTAGCGCAATAATTAATAATAGATCCCTATCAGAAACAACAACAACCAAATTTCTTGGCTTAAAAATCGATAATGTGTTAAATTGGAAAAATCATATTAAAGAAATTACCCCCAAACTAAATTCAGCTTGTTTTGCTATTAGATCTATGCAAAAGATAGTAAATATGAATGCCTTAAAAACAATATACTTTGCATACTTCCACTCGGTAATGAGTTTTGGAATAATATTCTGGGGAAATTCCACAGATAGTAACAATATATTTCTATTACATAAAAGAGTAATTAGAATAATAGTAGGTGCCAAATCTAGGGAATCGTGTAGGACTATTTTCAAGAAACTACAAATAATGCCCATGGCTTGTCAGTTTATCTTTTCATTAATAATCTTCCTCGTATAATCGTGAAAACTTCGTAACTAATTCAACAGTTCATAGCATAAATACACGTCAAAAAATGACTCATACTCCATCGGCAAGTCTATCGTGCTATCAAAAAGGAGTGCGTTATAAGGCAGTAAACATTTTAATAGCCTCCCTATCGATATAAAAAATGAAACTCAAAACATAAAATTATTTAGGGCCAAATTGAAGACGTACCTAATTTCTCACGCCTTCTATTCTGTAGGTGAATTCATGACATTCAATAACACTTCATGAAATTGATACTAAAACTATGTGTTGTACTAGTAGACTATATTGTAAATCTCGTCTGTATATATTTCATCTAGACTGTGACTATAAATTAAGACTTTATAATAGTATTAATTTTTTTGACTTGTTCCATATTCTAGCTGTAAGCATGTATGAATGCCATGGAATGTTAATAAATACAATACAATACAATACAATAATAAGAAAACTGCTTTGAGACCTTTACAAATTATTCAAAATAGAGCTTTAAGAAATTTATTGGGTTTTCATTATTTGACTCCAGTTAAATATCTATATCAATTTTCTTTCGTTCTACCAGTTGAATCAATTATCAAATTAGGTGCTGCTATTTTCATGTACAAAGTTAACAATTTAATACATAGTAATATTACATTTCAGTTTAATAAAGATATACATACTTATTTAACAAGACAAAAAGACAATATATATTTTTCTCAGCATAGCTCAGTAACTTATGGAACGAAAGGACTTAACCATTTTTTAATAACAACTTTTAACCAACTTACTTCAGAATTTAGACTTCTACCATATTGTCGTTGTTTTAAGAATTGTTTAAAAATACCTGATGGCCTTAACTACACCAGAATAAATAAATAAATAAATAAATAAATAAATAAATAAATAAATAAATAAATAAATAAATAAATAAATAAATAAATAAATAAATAAATAAATAAAGAGAGAGAGAGAGAAAGAAAGAAAGAAAGAAATATAAATTAATTAATTAATTAAATTACAATAAATAAATAAATAAATGAATAAAATTAAATAATTCTATACTAATAATAAATCTGTAGCCAAAATTTTTCTGGTAATTTTCGATTTTCCAAAAATAATTGGTCCTAACATATATAATTAACTACCCTGAAATCGAAAATAGCTTTTTTGAAATTTTTGTTTGTATGTCTGTCTGTCTGTCTGTCTGTCTGTCTGTCTGTCTGTCTGTCTGTCTGCCTGTATGTTTGTTACCTTTTCACGCGATAATGGCTGAACGCATTCCGATGAAAATAGGAACATTTATTAAGTTCGTTGTAACTTAGTTTTTAGGCTATATGGCATTCAAAATACATTATTTAAAAGGGGGGTTATTAGGGGGCCTGAATTAAATAAATCGAAATATCTCGCTTATTATTGATTTTTGTGAAAAATGTTACATAACAAAAGTTTCTTTACAAATAATTTGCGATAAGTTTTATTCCTCGAAAAATTTTGATAGGACTGATATTGAATGAGATAAATGAGTTTTAAAATTAAAATAACTGCCATCTAAGGCCATGTAATGAATTAAAAAACAAATGACTTCGTCTATAAGGGGCGTTGGACAGCAACAATCGAAAGCTATGAATGATAGCCTACAGAGAATGTTTCTGTGTTTGTATGAAGTAATATCGGAAGCTAAAGTAACCGGTTTGTATAATTAATCATTATTTCATCATTGGAAAGTGTAGTTTCTCTAGATGGACATAATGCGATAATGTTATTACAGTAACTTCTGATATATAATATAATGTAATATAATATAATATAATATAATATAATATAATATAATATGTAATATTATATAATATAATTTAAGTTATTTGAAGGGTTCACAACCATAGTGGGCCAAGCGACATTTACTGAATACGTAGAAAACAAGGCTTAAAATTAAGTTATTACCATAATACAATGGAAACCTATGACAAGTAAAATATAATATACACATTAAATCTAAATTATGTCAATCTTCATTAAACTGTGGTTGCATGTAATAAAAATTAAGAAACATGTTAAAGGAATTGTCATTGCACCAAATGAGTGCCTCTGAACCAAAATGATCGCATTTTAATTATTTGGATGCAATTTAAATTTAAGTAACATATTAAACGATTTATCCTTCTATCAAACACGAATGTTCCCTGGATCAAACGTCCTATTTTAATTATGTAAGTAGTTTATATTTATTTCTAACGGGTACGGCTAGTAAATAAATAAAATAAAATAAATAATAGATAAATAAATAAATGGTAAACGACCTTTAATTCGGGACTCCACTTGCGTTGATACTCCAGCTCCATCTCACTTGCCGAATACCTCCAGACACGCAGCATCTGCTGCTGAATTAGCCGTGAAGAAGAAAGTCAATAAATATGCTCATCTTTTAGACAATTATATCTTTGTCCCATTTGCTGTGGAGACCTTCGGTCCTTGGAGTCATGACGCTAAAGTTTTGGTATCTCAAATCGGCCAAATTTTGATCTCCATTACTGGTGATCGCCGTTGCACTACTTATTTGCGTCAACGCTTAAGTATTGCTATTCAACGGGGAAATGCAATGAGCGTTTTGGATACTCTTCCAGAGTCCAGCCCTTTGGACGAACTTTTTCTCCTGTAAATTTTTTTATCTCTATGTAAATGTTTATATTTAATGTTTATATATGTGTAATTGTAACAGTGAAAATATTGTTAATCCAATAATTTTTTGTTTATTTATTTTTCATAAGTGTATATTATTTTTGGGAGTGTCTTTGTAAGTAATTTTATGAGGTTGTTATTGATATGCTGATAAATAAATACTTTTACACAATTTAAGTTATATCAAATGAAGATGGTTAGACAGGTATGGAATAATTTTTGTGTCTGCTCTCGTGCAAGCTGTCTGTGTCTCCTGGCGGTGCCAGCGGTTTGTATGTGATTTGCATGCGATGTGTGTTTGTTTGTTTCTTGGCATATATGGATATGTAATTACACAAAACACCTACCAATCTACCTACAAACTAATTATACACCAGAATATGATAACATAACCTGGAGTGAAATATTGAACATTCTAGTTTCAGAGATAGCGGCCTAAATGTTTGCGTGTAAAATAAAGAAAGATAAATGTGTGCAGGGGAAATGAAAGTATTTTGCACTTCAACTTCTAGAGAAAGAATCCCTTTTATATTAATTTCAGCCCCTTCTCGCTACTGAATAGTACTGGAAGGCTGCTCTCTCTCGGAAATTTGTTGCATAGTTCTATGTCAGAAATGTACAGTCTAGTGAAATTCTCACTCTGACTGGCAACTTCCTCCCTGTCTCACAGAAATTTTCTCGTTTTAGGTTTTTCGCCGGAACACCTCTACCTTCGTTGAAAGTGTTGAACACGGTGTGAATACCCTCCAAGGTAAGTTTCAAACTTGTAAAATCAATATTAGTGTCTAGCAACAAGAATTATCGAAAACTCGTGCCCTGTTAATGAGTTCAGAGTCAAATAATGAGATATTTGACTGGGGGTATTGGACTATCGCGTGAACAAGCTATACCTAAGCAATCAGTTTTCACTGTTTCATATTTCAAGTCTGTGTTGGACGATCTTGATTTGCATGTCGCTATCAATCACAACTGGGAAATGTAATTTAGTTCTTCTAGACAATACATACAACGTTCAGCCGGAAATCTGAATCTCGCGATCTCCTTCGTTGTATACTTTCTAGTTCGTCGTTCCTTATTCTTACAACTGGTCCAAGCAAGAGATATTTTTCTAATAGAAGTTTTTCGGATATCATAAATGATTTTATGCTCGACCATGCCGAAATGTAGTAATTATACACCTGGTAGCAGTCCTTTAATGCATGTCATTAAAGTACACCTATTCATTAAAGTTCAGGTTTTCGATTATTCTCGGATATGCAATCGAAAGAAAACTAGCAAAACGTCACGCAGGCTGGAAATCCAACACTGTCGCAAAAGGTTATGTTCTGTAACTATAATAATTAGCGTTAATTGTAAATAATATTCAAATAAATTCAATTTGTCATCTTGTTTTCCAATGTCGAATTAAATAATCAAGGTTATACCAAGTTTAACGGGATTACACAAGGTCAATGACATTATTGTTCCTCGGAAAAAATCAATACTTTCGCGTCTGCGCACATCTCACAATTCACGACCTAGAACAAGGTCACTTCCGATCTTGTCAGATACAAATAAAATGTATACATCTGAATAATTTCAAGTTAGAAATATGGTTGAGCATAAAAAGTCGTATGAAACTCGCCTATAATGGTAATTAAGAAGCTCGTATGAAAATTATGAAACTCGCTTGCGCTCGTTTCATAAATATCCATACTCGCTTCTTAATTACTATCATTATAGGCTCGTTGCATAATGTACTATTATGCTCGACCATGCCGAAATGTAGTAATTATACACCTCGTAGCAGTGCTTTAATGCATGTCATTAAAGTACACCTACTCAGTAAAGTACAGGTCTTCAGCCAATCACAAGTCAGCTTTGTACCGTTATATCGATTATTCTCGGATATGCAATCGACAGACAATTAGCGAAAAGTCACGGAGGCTGGAAATCCAATACTGTCGCAGAAGGTTATGTTCTGTTACTATAATAATTAGCGTTAATTGTAAATAATATTCAAATAAATTCAATTTGTCATCTCGTTTTCCAATGTCGAATTAAATAATCAAGGTTATACCAAGTTTAACGGGATTACACAAGGTCAATGACATTATTGTTCCTCGGAAAAAGTCAATACTTTCGCGTCTGCGCACATCTCACAATTCACGACCTAGAACAAGGTCACTTCCTATCTTGTCAGATACAAATAAAATGTATACATCTGAATAATTTCAAGTTAGAAATATGGTTGAGCATAAAAAGTCGTATGAAACTCGCCTATAATGGTAATTAAGAAGCTCGTATAAAAATTATGAAACTCGCTTGCGCTCGTTTCATGAATATCCATACTCGCTTCTTAATTACTATCATTATAGGCTCGTTGCATAATGTACTATTATGCTCGACCATGCCGAAATGTAGTAATTATACACCTGGTAACAGTCCTTTAATGCATGTCATTAAAGTACACCTACTCATTAAAGTACAGGTCTTCAGCCAATCACAAGTCAGCTTTCTATCGTTATATCGATTATTCTCGGATATGCAATCGACAATTAGCGAAAAGTCACGGAGGTTGGAAATCCAATACTGTCGCAGAAGGTTATGTTCTGTTACTTTTAATTAGCGTTAATTGTAAATAATATTCAAATAAATTCAATTTGTCATCTCGTTTTTCAATTCTAAATCAATTTCCAGGTTATATCAGACTAATGTCCATTCTTACTCTGTGCCAAGGTCAATGACATTCGGCCTAGGAAAATAATCAATACTTTCGCGTCTGCGCACATCTCACAATTCAGGTCAGTTCGCACATAACCATAAAAAGACCTAATTTTCAATACTTTCAAGTTAGAAATATGGTCGAGCATAAAAAGTCGTATGAAACTTGCCTATAATGGTAATTAAGACGCTTGTATGGAAATTATGAAACTCGCTTGCGCTCGTTTAATAAACAATCATACTTGCGTCTTAATTACTACTATTATAGGCTCGTTGCATAATGTACTATTATGTTCGACCATGCCGAAATGTAGTAATTATATACCTGGTAGCAGTCCTTTAATGCATGTCATTAAAATACACCTACTCATTAAAGTACAGGTTTTCGATTATTCTCGGATATGCAATCGAAAGACAACTAGCAAAACGTCACGCAGGCTGGAAATCCAATACTGTCGCAGAAGGTTATGTTCTGTTACTATAATAATTAATGTTAATTGTAAATAATATTCAAATAAATTCAATTTGTCATCTCGTTTTTCAATGTCGAATTAAATTTGAAGGTTATATCAAGTTTAACGTTTATCTTACTAGATTATATCAAGGTCGTCGACATTCGTTGCCCGGAAAAAATCAATACTTTCGCGTCTGCGCATATCTCACAATTTACGAGATTGCACAAGGTCAGTTCCGCTCCCCAGTCAGATAAGAATAACATGAATCCTTTCAAATTTCAAATTAGAAATATGGTCGAGCATAAAAAGTCGTATGAAACTTGCCTATAATGGTAATTAAGACGCTCGTATGAAAATTATGAAACGAGCGCAAGCGAGTTTCATAAACATCCTCGCGTCTTAAATACTATCATTATAGGCTCGTTGCATAAAGTACTATTAATTCCCTTGGCCTGAGAAGTAATTAACACTTTTAGAAGTGTCATCTCAAGTTATATGGGGTATTATCACAATCCTAGTATATACAGTCACGAAACTCAATATGTAGTAAATATGCATTCATAGATAGTTGCTAATCACTAGGATCGCTACAATCGCCTCATTACAGACAATGTGAGACAGTACTTGCACAGTCTTTTGTTCCTGGTACCCTCATAAACTCAAGCTTCGTGACTGTATATAATAGATTATGGCATTATGAATATGTCCTTATTTTTTCGTTAAAATTCAGGTCTTTTATATTTTTATACGGCAGTATTAATATCGCTACTTAGTTGTAGTTATTTTCTAAAAAGAAATTACTTCCAGGAGCGTCCATGCAGAAAGGAGAAATTCTTATACAGAGTAATTGACTTACCTCTTATAACCAAGTTTAATGCAATCCTGTATTTTATTGAATGCTAACGAAATTGCGGTGCCTGTTTCTAGCAGATTTCAAAGAAAGTTTAGGTGGGAAATTTCTATAACTTACTACCAGGATGAGTAATTTCTCCGAGGCGTGGCGTCGTGGTCGAAGGCATCCTGCCTAGGATCGAGTTACGGAATGCGCGCTGGTTCGAGTCTTCATAGGGAAATAAATTTTCTCGTTTTCTCTCAGTGTATGGGACCGGCGCCCACCCAGCATCGTGATGCATTTGGGGAGTTACGATAGGTAGCGAAATTCGGTTACGAAAGCCAGCTGTAACGTGTGGAGGTACCATTGTACTAGCCACAACACGATACCTCCATTCTGGTTGGATGATCGTCCACCTCTGCTTTGGGATGTGGATGTGAGGCCAACAGTCGGCTGGTCGGTCTGGGCTATAGCGCCACGGGTTAAAGAGTGAGTAATTCTGTAGTTAAACACAGATTTTAGACACCTTTTCGTTTTAAAATGCTAATGAAGTAAGTATATACGGTAGGTTAGCTATACCAATCTTGGACATAACGAGGAAGTCAAAGGGAACGGAGAAACCCTCACCTATGTCCTTTCGCTTACAAATAAACGCACAGTGAGGCAGCGACCAGCGAGGGCCGAAAGTTAGTAAATGCTATGATGCCTGCTTATACAAGGCAATCAATTTATTTTTACTAACATTTCTAATATTAACCTGGCTATACCTTTGGATTAACGCTCGAGAACTGGAAACACCGTTTGCTGCCTCTTTCCACGACTGGAGTTTGATGATACTGGCGTAAAATACAAACAAATTACTTTACTAGGTCTAGGAGAGAAGAAAAATAGTTCATCCATTTACGTAAACTAGAAAATATCGCGATTTTGAGTTTGATAATTTTCATTAGATTTTTGTTTAATCGAAATACAGTACTGTGTTAACAACAAGTGTTTTTACTCACAAACTGAGCTATCCATGCGGACGTATTCATTATGCAGTGTATATTATACTGTCTACAGCACATTAGCGTACAATATAGAGAATAAAGTTAAATTGAAAAATAATCGTAATATGGTTATTTAAACACATTTTTGGAAATGGTGGCCGTTCATTTCAATACAGACTTCAGTTATTTTGTGCATATTATCACACTATATACTATTGTACATAATTCCAATTAGATCTACCAGTTTCATCCTTCGTACTAGTAATTGATGTAGAAATAATTCTGTACCTACTCTATAAAAGAGTACCTTACGTACTGTAAATTCAATCTTCACTTCTTCCCGATCCGAAAAGATAAAATTACTCAGACATGCTATCTACTGTCCGTCCAAGTGGTTATGTGGCAGAGTTGTAGAAAGGGAGGAAATCACATGACAGTTAATTACGTAATGAGACCCTTTTATTTAAGTTTCTTTAATCGGTTGTGTAATATTACGTAGACTTCCAATTTCTAATAGAAATTAATGTTTTCAGAAAAGAGCTAACACAGTCCAGCCTCTAGCCTTTACAGAGGGGCAAGCAGAAGCGGGTGGAAGAAACCGAGATGCGACGTATGCAAACGGACGACAGTACCTGTGCGAAAATATGATTCAATATTGAAAGCTCTTTCTGGAACGTATTATACTTACTAACTCAGTACTGCTTACTATGACTGTAAGGCGACTTTGACTGCATACGCGGCCTTGGTTCTGTGTGGAAGACGGTTGGAAGTACACTAGTAGAGGGGATGGGAGTGAAGTACATTAAAAAACTCTGGTACAATAAAAATTGAAGTGAAAATAAAATGACGTCCGTGTACAATCCGTCACTGCACAGTGATTAACTTTCTGTCTGCTCGTATCGGGTCAAAACATTGCTATCTCAGCCAGGGAAGCTGGAGTGCAGAGTTAAGTGATAATCTGCAGTGACACGGTTGAAGTATTAGTGCCCAAGCCTGGGTTGTACAAGTACTGATAAGTTTTAATAACGTGTTAAGATTATTAATTGATAATAATTTAAGATGTTAGTGTTAAAAGCACATCTACTTAATGATGTATGCCCGAACTGTTTGCCCCCTTTTACAGTACATTTACGAGACCGTTAGTGAGCGATGAGGAAGTAATATGAGGAATATTCTGGGCTTCGCGCATTAAAACAAGAGCATTAACTAACTTGGATAATGCAAGACTAGAACACACAAACCATTATTAGCTACACGCCTTGATCATCTGATCTAATATGACAGACACTCTACTCCCCTTGCACTTAAGAAATGGTTATCAGTAAGTGGCGGTTCCTCGGGGGAGGGAAGGGAGGAACGTCCTCCTCACATTTTCTTCTTTTGAAAGTAAATACCAAATAAAATATGTGCCTTGAAATTCGTGGAAGATTCGATAATTTTTAAGTTCACTTCTATAAGAAAAACTCGGTTGATCGAGTTTTAAACGACGCGCGCTCATGTGCTGTAGAAAACTGTGACAATGATGCGAGATTGTCTGTGTAGAGGAAAGGCACTCCATTCCTCCTTCACTGCAGTTAACACACATAGACAACAGCGCACTAGCGGCCAGAGAAAGAAACAGAGTTTTAAAGCAAGTAAATGAACGGAGAGGGAGGAGATCCTCCTCTGAATCAGTCATGGGCGGGAAATAGAAACCGACTTGTCGTGCAGCAAGCTCGCTACCGCTGCCACCTAACGATGTTGCATTCAACCGGACAATAACCGGACATCTAGGAGGAGACACAACAAAAACAGTTTTAACGGAACGCTATGAAAGACACCACGTAAACTTTTTTTTTAATTATAAATCAAAAATATTATTCATTGCACTTTATATAGGCTACTATTCATGGTTTGAAACTTTCGTGGATATTTGAAAGTTAAAGTCTGGTTTGTGTAAAACAAAGAGGAAGCAGTTTTACGTAGTTGGCCCCTGAAATTCACTTCTATTCATTGTTTACTAGACAGGGCAACAGCCAAGTTGTCAGTTTTGTACAAATATATTTGAAACTGAAAGTAGGTACTCCAAACTACATCACTTTTATCATAAAAAATTAATCGGCCACCGGCAGCTTTGAACAATAATGATAGTATGACTTTATAAGAACTGACATTCTTCAAAAGCATGTGATACTGAACTTGTAAAATGTACATGTGGCAACACAGACCACGTGGGTGGGTGCAGTGTTCTCGCTTTCCTCAGATTATTTCCCATTCCCATTTACATTTCCGTAAAATGGTTCCGGTTACGAGTTAGTAGCTGGTCTCTTCCAACACGTGTGATGCTGCAGTGTGCTCGAAAAATGCCACGAGGTTGTGAATTTCCTTATAATTGTTAATTTGTGCAATTATTCAACAATGAATGGAAGTTAAATCATAATATATTTTGGACAATTTAGGAAACTCAGTTTACAAAAACAGATTATTACTTACAGAAGGGAAGGCCAACCCCAACACTACCTGGTCTTACATGTATGCATGTAGACTAATTTGTAGCATGTTTCATTCAAGAAGGTGTCATTTAGTGCTGTTAATTTCTTTCCTCCTCTTAAGAAATATGCAGGAGCCGCCACTGTTATCAGTACTGTATTAACGGAATTTCTCTTGAATAAGGAGAAATTGCATAACTTCGTATAAATAAGTCGCAGCTGACTAACCTGATAGATATTAGGTACGAATACCTAAATGCAAGTTGGAAAATAAATCTGTCTTTTCGAATATGGAAATATACGTAGAACTGCAAACATTGCCAACTCATTTGCACCTCGTATACAGAGTGGAAGAGAAGTAATCCTGCAGGTTGAAATGGACGATAGGGTTCATTTAAATTAATTAAAAACCTATATTACGTTTTGTGATTAAATCACGGTTAATTAGAAAATTAAGTTGAATGTTTCAGCAGTCGGGCAACATCGCCACTAAGACACTTCTCGTAATACAGATGTAAGAGGTCAACGAACTCAGGCCCATCTGCTTTAGTGAACTATCTCCCATCTCCCTTTTTCGATATCGGTACAATGTTGCAAGCTGGCTGCATTGTTCAGTGACTTGTAATTAGTGGTTTTAAAATTAAATTTGCTATTGAAATAAGCCCGATTGATAAATTATTCTTTATTAGATTTGCTATCGACATGAACAAAAATCACGATCCTCCTCGCAATAGTTACCAAATAAGAGGTTGTTAAACATTTGAGAAAATTAAACATTTTTTTCTGAGAAAACGATGGATTTTTCACTAATATGGTTTTAGATTTTTTTGTTACATGCAACATTAGTTTTTCGCTCTAAAAATCGGTTAGCGCGTGTGGCCGCGAAACCAGGTGGCCCGGGTTCGATTCCTGGTCGGGGCAAGTTACCTGGTTGAGGTTTTTTGCGAGGTTTTCCCTCAACCCAATATAAGCAAATGCTGAGTAACTTTCTGTGCTGGACCGCGGACTCATTTCACCGGCATTATCATCTTTATCTCATTCAGACTCTAAATATCCTAAGATGTCGTAAAATAACCTACTAAAATAAAAAATTCAGCAGTTGGGCATCATCCCCGCCCCTTTCTCGTCGTAATACAGGTGTAAGAGGTCAACGAACTCAGGCCCATCTGCTTTAGTGAACTACCTTCCATCTCTCTTTTTGGGTACAATGTTGCAAGTTGATTACATCGGTTAGTGACTTGAAATTAGTGGTTTTTAAATTAAATTTGAATGAAAATCATCCACGCTATTGAAATACACCAGATTGATAACTGATTCTTTATTAGATTTTCTATCGATATAGAGAAAAGACATGATCCTACTCCCAATAGTTGCCGAATAAGAGGGTGTTAAACATTTGAGAAAAATAAAACATTTTTTCTGAGAAAACTATGCATTTTTCTCTAATATGGTATTACATTTTCTTTCGTTACATGCAACATTACTTTTTATTTGGAAAATGTATTATATGACTTTCACGTGTTGTCTTTTTAACATGTTTCGGCCTGCTTTCGGCCATCATCAGAGCTGGTTGTTGCTGGTCTTGGCGCCTTTTGTTTTGCTTCCTGTGGGGGTGTGTTTGTGTAGTGTAATGTGGAGTCAAAGAGTGTATGTGTTCTGAAATTGAGTTGTGAATTTCATTTGGATGTGTTTTTGTGTGTTTGTATATTTCGTAGTGTTCTAGTGTGTTCAGTTTCTGGCTTTTTGGTTGGATGTGTGGAATTTCCATGTCTGTGCTGATGTCTCTGTATATGTGTGGTTAGCATTTGTGATGTGTTCTGCCTATGTGGAAGTGTTTTATAATTTTGTTATGGCTGTGATGTGTTCTTTGTAATGATCTGCACACACTAGAACACACTAAACACACTGGAACAATACGAAATATACAAACACACAAAAACACATCTAAATGAAATTCTCAACACACAACTCAATTTCAGAACACACACACTCTTTGACTCTATATTAAACTACACAAACACACCCCCACAGGAAACAAAACAAAAGGCGCCACAACCAGCAACAACCAGTTCTGATGATGGCCGAAAGCAGGCCGAAACATGTTAACAAGGTAACAAAAAATCATATAATACATTTTCCAAAGTGATATAGTGTTAAAAGTTGTGTAATCAAGTTGTATTAGTTTTTCGCTCTAAAAATCTGCAGTATTATTTCACTTCCACCTTATATAATTCCATTTCCGCTGTAATTTAAATTTTAGTTCCTATTTTATTTTACTTATTTATTTTTATTATTATTATGTTTTTTCTCTTGTATTAATATTGTATTATATAATTTCTGTAACTGTAATTTTAATTTTATTTCCTAGTTTATTTTATTTTATATTCTCTTATAGGCCTATTAATATTATATCTGAACTGCGACCGAACACGAGCGCTGCTCATTCGGTCTCAAATTTTGTTAATATTACTGTATCTCCTTTTTTATATTGATTGTATTATTTTATTTCTATTTCTCTTGTTTATTTGTAATTATATTCTTTATTCTGTATATTTAAATTTAAATAAATAAATAATTAACAAAAGTTCTGGTACTTGAAACATGGAGGAAACTACACCAAAGGTAGAAAAACAAAATGGAGATAGTTAAGGTGAATTGATTGAGGACGATAATATCAAATTATTGTATTAAACAAAATTAAAATACCTATTACACAGAATGCCTTTTAGTAACCATATTAATCAGTGATGGAAATGAAATATCTGCGACATGCTCAACAGTAATCTAAGAACTATATGTCTCGCAGACATTCTATTCTATAAGTTAATATACAGTCTGACACAATATGTCTGGAAAATGGTCATGAGTTGTCAGATAAGAGCTTTACGAAACTAAGGCAGCTGCGAAGTTGGCAGATACACTCAAGTAGATAGCGTATTCCATATATATTAAAGTTATGGAATCTAGCATAATGAAAAATGCCGTTACTTCATAAAGATAATTTAGTTGCTGAAGTGTAGTACACAGTCTGTAAACGATATAAACTGCGAGAATTATATAGACCCGCGTTTCTCAGACTTTTATGAAATGGGGACCACTTTTTTAAGTCAGAACAGTTCCGCAGGCCACCTTATATTTGTTCCCTTCGAAAGCAAATTTATCATTTTTGTAGAGCATTTTAATACCAATAAACTTACATTTAAAAATAGAATTAATTAATTAAAATGAATTTAATTCAATTAATTTTATATTATTATTAACTAATTAAGTTAATGTTAATAGAACAAAATTAATTTTAGTTTTTTTAATAATTAAAGATATTAAAGTTAGAATAATCTTTAACTTATTAACTAAAAAAAATAAATGTTGGTACTCACATTAATGAGATGGATGAGCCTGCCGATTCTTGCACAGTTGTTCTATATTTTGATGTATGCTGGTGAGCTTAAGACGGAGATCGTCACATACCTCAAGTCGATTTCGGTACTTTGTTTTTATTAGAGTTAGTGATGAAATCTCTTTCCCACACAGATACGTAGAAGCAAACTGATTTATAATATCTAAAGCACCATTGTATAGTTCACTATATTTATTCTCTTTTCACTTGTGATGAGGTCCAGAAATTAACCACACCTTCCGCTTGGAATTTTATTTTAAGTCCAATCTCATTCGAGAGTTCAGTTACGATAGCTGTTGTTTCACTCAATGAGAGTGATCATGAACCCATCAAAATTCGTCATATTTACTTGGAAAATAAGTTTCAAATTGTGACCTCAGAGTTGTATTATTGGTGTACGACGTACAGTACGTGTCAATGTGCAGACTGGGTGTCGGAAAAACTATTAAAGTCATGAATACATGAAAAGGTTCGGTACTTTGGTCCTCTGTTATGAATTCGGGTGGTCCCTGGCTGAGTTACAGGCGCCAGATGTGCAGGGAAAACATGGTGAGAAACACCACGTTCATAGTGCTTTAAATCCCTCTTTTGTTGCTGAGAGTAGAGTGGGAAGTCGGTAGACAGGTAGCGTAATAAATTTCATTAAACGTCAGAACTGGAGAAAAAGTGAAAGGCGATTGCCATGTGTAATTTCCAAACTGAGATTTTCAGCTATAGCGTGATACGAAATTCGTTTAAATTTAATTTTTTCTTCTGTCTTTTTTGAAGGACCACAAGGGCAGACCTCGAGGACCACAGGTGGTCCGCGGATCATAGTTTGAGAAACGCTGATATAGACAGTACATAACGGT